>NC_037670.1:96524634-96592534 GCF_003255815.1 Theropithecus gelada
TTTTTTTTTTTTTTTTTTTTTTTTTTTGCTTTCCATTTGCTTGGTAAATCTTCATCTTTCTTTTATTTTGAGCCTATGTGTGTCTTTGTACGTGAGATGGGTCTCCTGAATATAGCACACCGATGGATCTTGACTCTTTATCCAGTTTGCCAGTCTGTGTCTTTTAATGAGGGTATTTATTCCATTTACATTTAAGGCTAATATTGTTATATGTGAATTTGATCCTATCATTATGATTCTAGCTGGTTATTTTGCCTGTTAGTTGATGCAGTTTCTTTATATCATCAGTGATCTTTACAGTTTGGCATGTTTTTGCAATGGCTGGTACTGGTTGTTCCTTTCCATGTTTAGTGCTTCCTTCAGGAGCTCTTCTAAGGCAGGCCTGGTGTTGATAAACTGTGTCAGCATTTGCTTGTCTGTAAAGGATTTTATTTCTCCTTCACTTATGAAGCTTAGTTTGACTGGATATGAAATTCTGGGTTGAAAATTCTTTTTTTTAAGAATGTTGAATATTGGCCCCCACTCTCTTCTGGCTTGTAAAGTTCCTGCTGAGAGATACGCTGTTAGTCTGATGGGCTTCCCTTTGTGGGTAACCCGACCTTTCTCTCTATCTGTCCTTAACATTTTTTCCTTCATTTCAACCTTGGTCAATCTGAGGATTCCGTGTCTTGGGGTTGTTCTTTTTGAGGAATATGTTTGTGGTGGTCTCTGTGTTTCCTGAATTTGAATGTTGGCCTGCCTTGCTAGGTTGTGAAAGTTCTCCTGGATAATATCCTGAAGAGTGTTTTCCAACTTCGTTCCATTCTTCCCGTCACTTTCATGTACACCAATCAAACATAGATTTGGTTTTTTCACATAGTCCCGTATTTCTTGGAGGCTTTGTTTGTTCCTTTTCACTGTTTTCTCTAATGTTGTCTTCTCACTTTATTTCATTAAATAATCACTGATATCCTTTCTTCTGCTTGATCGATTCAGCTATTGAAACTTGTGTATGCTTCATGAAGTTCTTGTGCTGCGTTTTTCAGCTCTACCAGGTCTTTTGTATTCTGCTCTACACTGGTTAGTTAGCTATTCCTTTTTTTTTTTTTTTTGAGATGGAGTCTCGCTGTGTCACCCAGACTGGCGTGCAGTGGTGTGATATCAGCTCACTGCAAGCTCAGCCTCCCGCGTTCTCGGCATTCTCCTGCCTCAGCCTCCCAAGTTGCTGGGACTACAGGCACCCGCCACCACACCCGACTAATTTTTTTGTATTTTTAGTAGAGACGGGGTTTCACTGTGTTAACCAGGATGGGCTTGATCTCCTGACCTCGTGATCCTCCTGCCTTGACCTCCCAAAGTGCTGGAATTACAGGCATGAGCCACTGCACCCGTCCCGTCCCATCCTACCTTTTTTAAAGGTTCTTAGTATCCTTGTGTTGGGTTAGAACATACTTCCTTAGCTTGGAGGAGTTTGTTATTACCCACCTTCTGAAGCCTACTTCTGTCAGTTTGTCAAACTCATTCTCCGTCCAGTTTTGTTCCCTTGCTTGCGAGGAGCTGTGATCCTTTGGAGAAGAGGCATTCTGGTTTTTGGACTTTTCAGCCTTTCTGTGCTGGTTTTTCTCCATCTTGTGGTTTTATCTACCTCTGGTCTTGATGTTGGTGACCTCCGGATGGGATTTTTGTGTGGATATCCTTTTTGTTAATGTTGATGCTATCTTTTCTGTTGGTTAGTTTTCCTTCTGACAGGCCCCTCAGCTTCAGGTCTGTTGGAGTTTGCTGGAGGTCCACTCCTGACCCTGTTTGCCTGGGTATGATCAGCAGAGGCTGCAGGACAGCAACTATTGCTGTTTGATCCATCCTCTGGAAGCTTTGTACCAGAAGGGCACCCATCAGATGCCAGCCAGAGCTCTCCTGTATGAGGTGTCTCCCAGTCAGGCTAAACAGGGGTCAGGGACCCACTTGAGGAGGCAGTCTGTCCATTATCAGAGCTTGAATGCTGTGCTGGGAGAACCACTGCTCTCTTCAGAGCCATCAGGCAGGGACGTTTAAGTCTGCTGAAGCTGTGCCCACAGCTGCCCCTTCCCCCAGGTGCTGTGTCCCAGGGAGATGGGGGTTTTATTTATAAGTTCCTGACTGAGGCTGCTGCCTTTGTTCAGAGATGCCCTGCCCACAGAGGTGGAATCTAGAGAGGCAGTCCGCCTTGCTGAGCTCTGGTGGGTTCCACCCAGTTCGAACTGCCTGGTAGCTTTGTTTATACTGTAAGCATAAAACTGCCTGCTTAAGCCTCAGCAATGGCGGACGCCCCTCCCCACACCAAGGTCGAACATCCCAACTTGATATCAGACTGCTGCACTGGCAGCAAGAATTTCAAGCCAATAGATCTTAGCTTGCTGGAATCTGTGGGTGTGGGTCCTACTGAGCCAGTCATTGGAGGGAATCTCTGGGTCTGCCAGTTGCAAAGACCTTGGGAAAAGCACAGTATCTGGGCAGGAGGGTACTGTTCCTCCCAGTACAGTCTGTCATGGCTTCCTTTGGCTAGGAAAGGGAAATCTCCTGACCCCTTGCGCTTCCCGAGTGAGGCAACGCCCCACCCTGCTTTGGATCGCCCTCTGTGGGCTGCCCCCACTGTCTAACGAGTCCTAGTGAGATGAACCAGGTACCTCAGTTGGAAATGCAGAAATCGCCTGCCTTCTGCGTGGATCTCGGTGGGAGCTGGAGACGGGAGCTGTTCCTATTCAGCCGTCTTGAGTTGTCTCACTATTTCCCAACATTTTATTAGATATTTCCATTGGAGTTCTCCCCTCTCAAGTTTACCCTATCAGATCTATTACAGAAGCACATTCTCTGTAAGTTGACTTCTTTTCTTAATGGTAGTACAGCTGTGGCTATACAGGCACCCAAATTGGAATCTGCCACCTATGAGTTTTCCTTTTATGTTTCTCTCTTTTTCCCCCTCCACCAAACACACACAGACAGGCCCCTAGGCTCTCTTATAATTATTTTTTGAGTTAGAGCCTCACTCTTTTGCCCAGGCTGGATTGCAGTGGCATGATTATGGCTCACTGCAGACTCAACCTTTTGTGCTCAAGTGATCCCTCCAGCTCATCCTGTTGAGTAGCTGAGGCAACAGGTGTATGCTGCCACATTTGGCTAATTTTTTTTTTTCTATTTTTTGTAGAGATGGGTCCCACTTTGTTGCTCAGGCTAGTCATGAACTCCTGGCCTCAAGCAATGCTCCTGCCTTCCAAAGTGCTGGGATTATGGTCATGAGCCACTGTGCTTAGCCCTAAGTTTTGAACTGTTAGTTCTTCTGTTCATTGCTATTGTATCTCAATCTGAGGCCTTTCTATTGCCTCTGTAAATATTTGAATTTAGTTTTCTCTTGACTTCTATTGAGTTCCATGTCATGTGTCCCAGTGAATTCCAGAATTGTCTGGCTATCTGTTGTTTGTGTAGCAAGCTAAGAGAAAAGATAAACAACCCTTTAGTTAGGGTGTACATGTCTCTCACAACTAGTTTGAAAATAGAATTAAAAGCCTATGTGCTAAAATATTGTAAAATGTTTACTAAATCAGAACATTATCCCTTTATAATACTTGAACACAGGCATATTTCAGCTTATTGCGCTCTGAAGATACATGTTTTACAAATCAAAATTTTGTGGCAACCCTGTGTCTGGCAAGTCTATTGGTACCATTTTTCCCACAGTGTATGCTTACTTCCTGTCTCTATCACATTTTGGTAATTCTCACAATATTTTAAACTTTTTCATCTTTATTATATCTGCTATGGTAGTCTATGATCAGTGATCACTGATATTACTATTATTGTGTTGGAACCCTGCAAATCACACCTGTATAAGATGGCCAGCTTAACTGATAAATGCTGTGTGTGTTCTGATTGCTCTTTTGACTGTTTCCTCATCTCTCTCTTTCTCTTTGAGACTCCCTATTCCCTGAAACAAAACAATATTGAAATCAGGCCAATTAATAACCCTACAATGACCCCTATGTGTTCAAGTGAAAGGAAGAGTCCTGTGTCTGTCACTTTCAATCAAAAGCTACCAAACCTAATTTAGAGCAAGGCCCTAATTCCCTTCAATTCTGTGAAGGCTACAGAAAGTGAAGAAGTTACGGAAGAAGAGTGTGAAGCTAGTAGTTTATTCATGTGGTTTAAAAAGAAAGCATTGTCTTCCTAACAGAGAAGTGCAAAGTGAAGCAGCACGTGCTGATGTTGAGGCCGCACTGAGTTATCCAGAAGATCTAGCTGAGGTAATTGATGAGCATAGCAATGCTAAATGACAGATTTTTCAGTGTAGATGAGACAGCCTTCTACTGGAAGAACATGCCAGTTAGGGCTTTTATGGACAGAGAGGAGAAGTCAATGCCTGGCTTTAAATGATAAACTGACTCTTGTTAGGAGCTAATGCAGCTAGTGACTTTCAGTTGAAGGCAGTGCTCACTTACCATTCCCAAAAATCCTAGGACCCTTAGGAATTATACTAAATCTACTCTCTGTCTGTGCTCTGTAAATGGAAGAACAAAACCTGAATGACAGCACATCTGTTTACAGCATGGTTTACTGAATATTTTAAGCCCACTTTTGAGACTTAATGCTCAAAAAGAAAGATTCCTTTCAAAATGTTACTGCTTATTGACAATATAACTAGTTACCCAAGATCTTTGATGGAGTATAAGAAAATTAATGTTACTTTATATCTGCTAACACAACATTTATTCATCAGCTTATAAATCAAGGAGTCATATAGATTTTCATGTCTTATGTTTGAAGAAATACCTTGTGTAAGGCTATCACTGTCCTAGATAGATTCCTCTGATGGATCTGAGCAGAGTAAATTGAAAACCTTCTGGAAAGGATTCACCCTGTTAGTTGCCATTAGGAACATTCATGATTCATGGGGGGGTCATAATCCAACCCTCATGGAAGACTTGGAGGGATGTGACTTCAACGGGGGAAGTAACTGCTGATGTGGTGGCAATAGCAAGAGAATAGAAGTAGAGTCTGAACATACTACTGAATTGCTGCAATTTCATAAAACTTAGATGGATGAGGAGTTGCTTCTTATGGATTAGCAAAGAGAAAGTGGTTTCTACTTGAGATGGAATCTACTTCTGGTGAAGATACTGTGAACTTTGTTGATATGACAATAAAGGATTTACAATATTATATAAATGTAGTTGATAAAGCAGTGGCAGGGTTTGAAAAGATTAAGTCCAACTTTGAAAGAAATTCTGCTGTGGGTCAAATGCTATCAAACAGCATCCCATGCTACAGAGAATTTTTTTTTTTTTGTGAAAAGAAGGATCACTCTAGGCGGCAAACTATGTTGTTGTCTCATTTTAAGAAATTGCCACATCCACCCAACCTTCAGCAACCACCACTGTGAACAGTCAGCAGCCATTACACCAGCAAAAAGATTAGGACTCACTGAAGGCTCAGATGGTCATTAGGATTTTTAGTAATATACAGTTTTAATTTAAGATATGTACATTATTTTTTAGTCATAATGCTGTTGTGCACTTAATGGATGATAGTATGTAAATATGACTTTTACATGCCATGGGAAATAAAAAATTTCATGTGACTAATTTTCTCATGATATTTGCTTTATTGGCTCCAGGAGTCTGGAGTGAAACTCCCGATATTTTTGAGGCAGGCCTGTTACTTTCCCATTGCATAGGCAGACTTAGTGTGGTGATATTATGAGCATTATTAACTTAATAGAAAAATGTGTCACTAGATTATATCTAGTATCTGTAGGATGGAGCCAATCACTAGAAAGGGTACAGTAAGTAATGCTGGCTTCTTGGATGGAGAGGCAAGTGAATAGTGTTTGGACGTTTGAGTTGTCCTGTCAGTGACTGTGAATATGACTGATTAGGCTTCATCCTTTTTCCTTCACCCAAAACGGCCAGAAAGCAATTTCAGTTTTCCTATTAATGAAAATTTGGCAGAACATTTCAAATGTGCACCAAATTAATAGATATATGGAAAATATGACAATTATAAAATAAAGTAAAATGAAAGTCTTAAATCTAGATATATCACAGTTTGCTCATTAGTAAGAGGAAAAACTATTAATGCACATACATACATAGAGTGTTGCATGTGCAAATTCATATGCAAACATGGATGCATATGTTTGTAATTGGAAAATTGCAGACTAGGCACTTCAGAGGCTATAGTGTTCTCTTTCATTCTGCCTCAATTAACTTTTCTGGAAGATTAAACCAAGAAAGAGGCCCTACCACAAGCTTTCTTTTATTTTTATTTTTTTAAATATAAGACTTTTGTTAAACAACTTTAAAATTTGAAAAGAATATTCAAAAGAAGTATGATCACTTTCCTCTCTAAAGAAGTAGGTTTTATTCATCAGAAAATATATTACAAAGTGATATCACAGTTATAGAAAAATATATCCATTTTTATTTTTGAGTTATGTGATTCCATAGATATTGAATGAATTTATTGTAAATATTTAAAGGCCTATTTTGTCTTGGCTGAGATTTACAATGGTTTATGATTGTTCTTTTTCTTATGCAAGGGTCGTCAAGTTCCAATTTCAGTCCATCTGAAGAGTGGAAGGCTTAGCAGGAACAAGTCACATGCCAAGTAAAATTGTGGCTATTAGGCATTTATGAGGTTTTTCAATAGAGAGACTAGTTAAGGTTGTCATTTGCCATGTCATCACTTTTTACTCTACAAGAACAGATATTTAAAGAAAAATGAAGCTGAATGTCAACTTAGGTGGGCATTTGGCAAAAACAACATTGGGTTAGGTTTAAGCGGTAGCAATTTGTTTCAGTCTACAATACTGATGAAACCTCCGTTGTCTCTTACATTCTCAAGTATATACAAATACTTTGAAATTCCCTGGTATCTGTCATTCAATAGGGACATGTAACTTTGAACCTCAGCTATATTATTTCTCCTGGAAGAAGTTAAGCAGTGAGTGGATAGTTAATGGTGCTTGGTTGTTGGTACATTGGTATCTAGCATAACTGGATTTTATTTAAGTTCTGCAGAGGTCTTGACTACATGAAGATCAACTTTTTGTCTCTGATGAAAGGTGAAATGGGCTAGAAATTATTTAACGTGGGAAGTTTTTGTTAGCTAAGGTAAACTGGCACAAGTAAGAGGCTACTATTCTAAGATCCACTTACAAAAGGGAGCAAATTTTCACCATGAAGAGTAGAAAAAAAAATTCGAGACTTTTTTTTTTAAAGAATGAAGATACTTATTAAAATAGTTTTATCTTCTTAAAAATCCTTTAGGTTATGTTTGCAAAATTCAACTTTTTATATAATCTTGTGGACATTATATAATAGTATGTTATGATATGCTTCATTTCAAGTGGTTATTGATTGATTGATTGATTGACACAGGTCTCACTCTGTTGCCTAGGCTGGAGTATAGTGTGATCATAGCTCAATGAAGCCTCCATCTCCCAAGTGATCCTCTTGCCTCAGCCTCCTGAGTAGCTGCAAGTACAGGTGCACACCACCATGCCTGGCTAGCTTTTTAAATTTTTGGTAGAGATGAGGTGTTGCTGTGCTGCCCAGGCTGGTTTTGAACTGCTGAGCTCGAGCAATCTTTCCACCTTGGCCTCCCAAAGTGTTGGGATTACAGATGTAGCCACTGCACCCAGCCTTCAGGTGGTTATTTTTGCAAAAATATTTTTAGGGTACTTCTAGATCTCTAAAAATGTTCATGATTAATCCTTTGATATTAGAAATATTTTTGGGCCATCTCTTTGGTCATCATTCTCCTTTATTTTTATATGTTTTAGGTAGTCTTCTTTTGGGAAGTTCTCATTCCTATAGTATTTAGCATGATTTAAGGCGTCTGCCAATATTACTTTGACCAACTTAATAAAATACTTATGTTTTGCTAGATGTAACTTTATTTTATTGTAATTATATTGAATTCTCAGAATTCTACAGATTTTTACCATCATCTACTCTATTAGTCTGTTTTCACACTGCTATAAAGATACTACCCTAGATAGGCAACCTGTAAACAAAGGGGAGGTTTAATTCTCACAGTTCCGCATGGCTGGAGAGGCTTCAAGAAACTTACAATCACGGTGGAAGGAGAAGCGGGCACCTTCTTCAAAAGGTGACAAGTGAGAGAAGAATGAAGGAGGAACTCCCAAACACTTACGAAACCATCAGATCTCATGAGAACTCACTATCACGAGAACAGCATGGGAGAAACCACCCCCATGATTCAATCACCTCCCTCCCTTGACACATGAGGATTATAGGTCCCGCCTTTGACATGTGGGAATTTACAATTTGAGATGAGATTTGGGTGGGGACACAGAGCCAAACCATATTATTTAGAGACTGGTAATATTGTTTACTTGAAGTAAAATAGATTTCAGCGTCAAGTGGCCTGAAATTGTTGGGTGGGTCGTATTATAAATGTTCTGTTCTTAATGAATCTGTGTATGTTAGCATGATATTATGATTCTATGCAGTCTTTTAACTGTGAGCTTTTAGAAACAATTGCCTGATAACAAGCACACCTTATACTAAGAGAATATCCCTACTTAAGTGAAATTTTTTTTTTTTTTATTAGAGACTGGTCAGCATAACGGAATTTTATAAGTTTAGATCCCTTATGTCTTAACAAGAAAAATCTAATGCTATAAACCAGCACTTTCTTTTGTAAAAATAAAATTGTGTCAGAATTATATTTGAAACTGTTTTTTTCATATATGATTTCTCTAAGTGCTTATTCTGCACTTTGTTATTGAGGTGCTCAATTTTTGCCCTGATTTGACTGAAGTTGTTGTTAGCCTTCTGTTCATTGTATTTACAGGGGTGTGTAGTATTGCTATCACCTCTGTCAGATTGCATCTTTCAAAAACGATTTTCTAAAAGTTTTTTGGGTGGTGACCTGTCACAAAAAATATGGTATGAACATGGGACAAACCCAGTTCTCTGTTTTCTACTTTTATGTGTTTTTGTTCATTAAGTAATGATGAAAAAATTCTTAGAAAAATAAAGTAATATAGTAAATGTGTTGCAGTACTACTAAAAGGTAAATTCATAAAATTTCTCATGTAAAAATCACTTTAAACAGATTAGATTTCGCTGGGCACAGTGGCTCAAGCCTGTAATCTCAACACTTTGGGAGGCCAAGGTGGGCAAATCACGATGTCAGGAGATTGAGATAATCTTAGCTAACATGGTAAAACCCTGTCTCTACTAAAAATACAAAAATTAGTGGGGTGTGGTGGCATGTGCCTGTAGTACCAGTTACTACAGAGGCAGAGGCAGGAGAATCGCTTGAATCCGGGAGGCAGAGGTTGCAGTGAACTGAGATCGCACCACTGTACTCCAGCCTGGGCGACAGAGCCACACTCTGTTTCACAAACAACAACAACAAAAATTTACCTACATTAAAGAAGATTTATTAGGTAGTAAGAATCTGAACTGTAGGCTGAGTTCCTTGCTTACAAATTAGTGATCAGAGAGCTATTTTTACCCAGTGATGGAGAAAGGAGATTTCAGGAGAAAAAGCTGTGTGTGCTTTTTAGCAGTATTATGTAAAACCGATTGTAAAACCACAAAAAATACCTTCCCACATCCAAAAAGTAAAATAGAGCTCCTTATGTATTTGGTTCTGGCAACGTTTTCACAAAATATCCTTTGCTACCATCAGGTAAATAGTGGACTATATTTTGTTATTTAAAACTTTTTTTAAAGAAACACAGCAAGTTCACATAATAGGTACCAAATAAGTGTTTAATTGTTAAAAGTGGGAAGAAATTGGCAACAAATCTAAGTTCAAAATATAAAGCAAACTCTTAAATTTTGCTTGATGAAATAGTTAATCGCATTTTCCATAGCAAAAGTTTTACTGTAATTATCTAATTATATGAGAGCTTTGCTTTACTCTGCTTGTATATACAATGATTTTATTGGTGTTTTATGAGAGTTAAAAATCTCATGAATTTACTTTAACTGAAAGCATAATTTACCAAGGGGAATTTTAATACTGTGAGGAACATAACCTTCAAAAGTATTGAATTGAGTTCTAGTTATTAGGAAGTAGTTTATTGACATTACAATAAATTATCTCTAAAATACTTGAAAATATTTAGCATTTGAACATGTCAGCAAATTAAAAAAAGAAAAGAAAGTCACCATCCATTTACACTTGATATTTTCACATCTGGAGAAACTGTCCCAGATGTAAATTGTTTCCAGAATGTTCCGAAACTCACCAGTGGCAGAGCCAGGAGCTGAATCAATCTAGTGTATTACTATGTATCATATATACTTGTTACTTTTATATTCTCATGAATGTGCTAAGTAATAACATGGAAAAAGTAAAAATATATACACATATATGTGTTTAATATTCCTTCTTAATAAAAAATGACAATTTAAAAAACAGTGATTCCTTCTATGTGCTAATGGCTTCTTTAGTTTCATAGAGAATATTGAGCCTTACTGAATTTGTTATAAAAATCAATGATGCTGTTAAATTTAATACCAGATCCCAGACATATCTTTGTCATCTTTTATTTAACTACTTGTTCTTTTGTTAACTCAGTTATTACTAGACTAAGAAAATGTGTTTTCAAGGCACAAGTTCATCAAACAAAAGAGCTGGCTATTTTCATTCTCACTGCATCCATATTGGGTTTACTTTTTATAATCTGTTTCAGGTCCCTGATAGTTTGCATTTTTAAATGAATAGTGTGTGTGTGAATATATATATATGTGTGTGTGTGTGTAATAACCAATGATTGACTTTAAGAGCAAACCAGTCCAAATCCCTCTTCCATTCCTCTCTCAGCCTTATTGCTACTGTAGCCTTATGGATTCTTTCATTTTTTTTTTAGTCAGAAAAACTATAGCTTTATTATATACTGAATTTTTATGTTGGCACTTAAGAGATGTTAAAATTTTCTCTTTCATAGTTGTACACTGCTCCAGTGGCACAAATACAATTACTTGTATAAATTCTATAAATGTTTTCATTTGTTTTCTGCTAATGTAGTATGTCTCAGGTATTTCCTACCTAAATCAATAAGAAAACCTAAATAAATACTGGTTAAAATACCTTTGCGCATTTTATCTAGTTGCGGTTATGAATGGATTCATTTCTTACACAAAGATGAGGAATGATGAAATCATTCTAGTAGGAGATGTTGAATAGAAAGAATTGAGGGTGTTGTTACAAGTTTTAGGGATCTCTGCTTATGACTAAATGGTTAATGGAAAGTTTGTGTTATGGGATATAGAATACTCCCAGAGATTAGTTGTGATGGATATGTAACTGATGTGTAAAGAAATGATTCTCACAGGGCACACCTCCCTAGTATTCATTCTTTTAATGGTAAGTTATTTTCAGATAGAATGGTATTCTGAAGCAATATGTGAATAAAATGAATTCCAGAGAACTTTGTCTAAGTTTTATGAGTAAATTTTTCTTGATTAAGCACAGAGTTTGGTATTGCTATTTATTTCCCTATTGGAAGTAGTTTTCTCAAGTTGGTCAGATGACTGAGATTGGCAAGATTGTGAATTTATTTTCCAGTGCTATTCTAGTAAATCAGTTTATAACATTTAAGATGAAATGCACAGGCGGCAAAATAAATGAAACTAGACTTTGTTAGGCATTTCACATTGATTGTAGCCCTAGGTAAGAAATGTGAACAATTTATGTGGTCATTCAGTTTTTTAAAAAGATGCCTGGCAACTTCTCTCACTACCTTTTCTTTTTTTTGCTACTGACTTCTATTTAAATAATGGAAAGAGACTTTAGCTTTAATTCTTGTATGCTATTTATTTACAAAGATGGAACCAACTATTATATTTTCAATATCATTAAAGTTAATGGTTATATTTTGTAATAAATACAATTTAAATATGCCTTTTAATATGGCTTTGTTATAATATTTAAAAGAGCATTACTTCATGTATAAATGTAACTTGTAAAATGAGCATGGTAAGGATACTGAATCTAGAGTTAAGATTTAAGTCACAAGTACTAGGTCTTCAAATAACAAGTGTCTCTTTACCTGTCCAAGTTACTTAATGTTTTTGAACTTTAGTTCAAAATCCTTATCTGTAAACAGAGTAGGATGCCTTTAATGGCATCTAAATGGCCTCTTTTTTTTTTTTTTTTTTTACAGAGTCTTGTTCTGTGGCTCAGGCTGGAGTACAGTGGCATGATCTCAGCTCACTGCAACCTCTGCCTCCTGGTTCAAGCAATTCTCCTGCCTCTACCTCCTGAGTAGCTGGAATTACAGGTGCCCGCCACCACGCCTGGCTAAGTTTTTGTATTTTTAGTAGAGATGGGGTTTCACCCTGTTAACTAGGCTGGTGTCGAACTCCTGACTTCAAGTGATCCACCCACCTTGGCCTCCCAGAGTGCTGAGATTACAGGCATGAGCCACTGTGCCCGGCCCTAAATGGCTTCTTTTTTCTAAAATTATTTTCTATACTAGAACATGCTGTGAAGTCTTTTTGCTTTCATATGCTCTTAAGCATGATTTTAATGTGTAGATTTAGTAGAATAATTCAGGTTTCAACAGTTATATTAAATGTGAATCAGGTGATATGATATTCCTATTTCAAGCCATTTTTGAGACCTTCTGTGTTAATTCTTACCACAAGACTCATAGGTTATTTTGATGTTTTCTCTTGTATTTGTCCATTTCTTATCCTCTTTTTTATGTCTAATGTTTACAGATTAAGTCTAAATTTTCCCTTTTTGTGTTTCATTATTTTTTCTCTCTGCTTAATATCTGTTACAAAATTTTTTTCATCAGTGAATCTATCCTTTCATGTCTATCCAAGCCCTTCCATCTGAGAATGACTCCATAGTGAGTAATGCTCACACTGTTTCTTCTTACCATTTCATTTTAAACTTATTTTGTGTATACTATCCAGTTAGCACTTGGCAGGGAATGATCTTATTCTCTCCCTTACCTAATAGATTACTTAATATGGACTCACACAGTATTGATTTAATGTCTGCACGATAGATATTTTGGCCTACATGGAACTTATTTAATAATATAATCTTTTTTTTAAAAAAACAGCATCTTACTTTAGATTACTGAAATATTCTATATAAGCTAATTTTCCAGGTTATTATATATTAAGGAAAAATTTGTATTGGTCTGGTTTTTCTAAAATAAGTATTTGTAATAAGAGTTTACTTAAAATAACCAGAGTTAGCCAGGGAAGTGCTTTAGTGACTGGGAGTTAACAAAATCCCTGGTCCGTTTCCCTTCTATCTACCATGGAAGGTTTGATAACTTTAGTCAGGTGTGCTTAGAAAGAGGTAATTCAGCCTGGAGAAGTCATCTTAAGGATGTGAGAGGAAGCCAATATTTGGAAGATGGAGTAGGGTCCAACTCTGTGAGGAGTGAGAGGACTAGCATTTCTATATGGACAAAGAAACACATAGAGTGGTTGGAATTAGAAAGAGCCACTGAGTGCATCTGAAACTGAAGGAATGGCAGATTGTGAAGTGTTGAGTGTGGGGTTTTGACTGGTTTGAGTTTGAGCTGGGCCTTCTAAGTTTGAAGTCGATAAAGCAGCACTGCCTAGTAGTAATTGATGTGATCAGATTTCCATCTTATACATCCTTGATGCAGGACGGAAAGGAGATTAAAATAAGCAGAGAAATTCCTGGTTTAGTTAGGAGGCTACTGCGGTATAATAGTACAAGAAATAATAGTGGTAGTGAGGACTAGGTTTGAATATTTGTGTCCCCTCAAAATTTATATGATAAAATCTTAACCCCCATAATGATGGCATTAGGAGATGGGTGCTTTGGGAGGTGATTAGATCTTGAGAGTAGCGCCCTCATGAATGAGATTAATGCCATTTTAAGAAGAGTCAGAGTTTGTTCTCACTACCTGAGGACACAATGAAAAGTTGGCAGTCTGCAAGCTGGAAGATGGCCCTCATGAGTACCTGATGATGCTGGCAATCTGATCTTGTACTTCCAACTTCCAGAACCGTGAGAAAAAAATTTCTGGTGTTAATAAGCCATCTGGTCGATGGTATGTGTTACAGCAGGCGAAACAAAGGCAGGTAGTTTTAGTGGGAGTGAACCAAATGAAATCAAGATATATTTAAGAGATCAAAGCATTAAGAATTGAAGCTTAAATGAGAGAAAAGAAGTATAGCCTCTAATTTTATGTCTTATAAAACTTGGCGAATGATAGTAAGCTTGGGAAGATTAAAGCAAGAACTTTGTGGTTTGTTTTTTAAGGTTGAATAGGCATATGAAGATCCCAGATTTTTTGGCAAAGTATAATTTAAAAGATTTTATTCATATTCAAAAGTTTTCTGTTCATTTGTGTGTGTGTGTGTGTGTGTGTGTACAAAAGCTCTCAAAGCTTACTTTGAAAGGCAAGTTAGACTCCTTTATGACTTTCTTAATATTGAATTTTAATAGAGTTCCAGGGATAGACAAAATTTAAAATATATCTTTTATATTACAATGTCTTTTCCAAGCCTTCTATAGTGTCTGTATGGCAGATGATTTTTTTAGTGAAATCCTTTTTATTGTAATACTTCATATTCTGAAAAACAAGAACAGAAAAAAACCTCTTCTATTGGTTGAATTGTTGGCAGACAGGAAGACGGTAAGAATATTACCAGGCTTATATGCTGTTGCCTTAGGATTAAGATCTGTAGCCACCTAAAAATAGATTACTTTTGCAGGTTTTGGAAAGCCTGAACTGTTCTCGTATGGAAAGTATAGAAAGATAATGGAATCAGTGCCAGAAACTTCTGGATTCAGATTTTTTTGGCTTGAATCCTGCTAGCAATAAGTTTATGTGTGATAATTTTGAAAAGTATAATATGATTCAATTTTCTGGGCACCAGAGATTTTGTTTTATGGAATTATGGAACTTAATTTTAGTTAAATGCTCGTTACTTAAGCTTAATTCTACTGGTACTTGCTGAGGTGGAATGTCGCAAGTGTTGTCAAGGTAGTCCCAGAGTCAATACTGAAAAACTTATTTGGGAACAGTAGGACTGGTTAAAGTCACCAGCATGACTCCTCTGAGTACTGAGTATTACTTCCACTTCTAGAATATAGTGAGAGGCCTCTAGATTTAAACTTTCTTAGTTAACGTGTTTATAGTAATGACTGCGTTCTGAGTTTTTCCTCAACTATCAAAATTCCAACTATGACCTTGTGTTTCTTGCTCTTCCCATTGGTATGAGATGGAACTTCAAATACGTTTATAATTTCCAGAACCCTCCCAGCAAATGTGGCCTGCTAATGTATGTTATTAGTATAATTAGGTTAATGTTAGTAATAACAGACACTTAACTGAAAAGCTGGAAATAATGAGTCACCGTTCTTTTCCTTTAAAATGAATGATCCCAGGGCTTTAGTCTTCAGAGCAACCCTGAGAGTTGATTATCATAGATAGCATTATCCCCAGTTCAAAATTAAGCCTAGTGATCATTTCACTGTATCACATAATTTTCATGAGTAATGCCAATACTTGTCCTTTTCGAATAGTAGAAACCTATTTTGTTACAAGAGAAAAGGATCTTGAAAATCATTTAGTGGAATGCTTTCATTTTAAAGAGGTAACTCAAGCACTTTCTTTGCCTGGCTCTAAGATACCTTGTTTTATTTTGAGAATTGGCAGTTTTTTCCTGTAAAGAACCAGATAGTAAATATTTTAGGCTTTGTGGCCTGTCTGCACAGTCTTTTTCACAACTATCAACTCTGCTGTTTTCATGTCAAAGCAGTCATAGACAATATGCAAAAGAATGGGTATGGCTGTGTTCTAGTAAAACTGTATTTACAAAATAGGCTTGACCCATAGTTTGCTGATTTTTGATTTAGATTTTCAATCTGAAATGACCTAGTTTGCCACAGTTATTAGTACCTTTATCCTATATGTGTTAGGCATTTATTTAACAGACATGCACTCTCTGGGTCATGAAGCCTCATGATTTAAAGTATTACTCATGCACTGACTTACGTTTTTATCCCTAAATTTCATCCTTTCTCAAAGTTTTGATAGAAATGTTCAAATGCAGGCAGTTTAAATGTTTAAAAGTCTTTTTCCTTCTCTGAACTACTCATCTTAACTTCTATCTTTTGTTTCCAGTTGAGCTTACCATAGCCACTGTGAGAGATTTTGCTAGTATAAATTTACCAAGTTACTCTCCTTATTGAAAACTTTCAGATGCTTCTCATCTCCTAATGGACAAAACTCAGATCATAAAGCCTTGGCCTGGTCTGGCTCTTGCCTAATTCTACTGTTCTGTCTTTCTCATTTCCTTATTGAGTAATTTGCCCTCTGGAAATCACTAAGTTATTTATAGTTCTCCACATGTACCCTGTAACTTGATTTAGATGTGTTTCCTGCATGAGTTTTTCTTTCTACCTGAAACACTTTTTTTTTTTTAATTGTTTACTTGCCAAACTCTCCTTAAAAATTTGAGTGACATTTCCTCTTGGAATCCTTCCCTAATACCTTTGTGCTCATATCCCTTCTCCTTTGACAAGTCAGCATGTGTAGACATTCAGAAATATTTGTTCATTTGAACATGCCTTAATGTTCCAAGTTATGTTGTCTGCTATCCTACCCTGCTTCAGTGCTGTCTTCTACAACGAGGTGCTTTGTGGTGACTTGCAGAAAAGAAGGAGGTTGATATGAGGAAATAATAAAAATTGCAACTCAAGTAATTGCTACATGCTATTAAGGAGAATAATAATACTAGTTCTGCATTTTTATGGCATTTACAGTACATAAATTTCAACTTCATGTATTTTACTATCTTGATCTTTTGAGTAGAATTCAATTTTAAATTTTTTTATTTTGCCTTTTAGAAAAACATTTTTTTATTTCAAAATTGTCTAACTTACAAGTGCCTCCTTTTAGTTTTTATGAAGCATCTTATTGTGTCAATAAATGACTGCTTATTTCTTATTTTAAATTATTTTCTGTATGTGTCCTTAACAGTAGTATTAACCTTTAAAGTATTTCTCATTTCAAAATGGGACTTCATTTTCCTCTTAAAAATTAAATTTGGGGAGTGATATTCACACTTTTTTTTGGAAGTAGCATCCTTTATTTATCCCAGAATAAATTTTAAATATATCACTACTATATTAAGTAAAACAAAAATTACATTATGAACACGAATTTGCTGTTTTAGTTTATATGTGCAACACTTAGAAATGTTAGGTTGAAAACAAAAGTTTGAAATAAAAAATTATGGATGATAATTGTTCTTTTTTTCCTGTCTTCTTTTATTTAGATTATGTTGTAAACTGACTGCCCTATTAAATACTGGTAATATTAACAGGTACAGAAGTATTTTTTTCTTGCAATTTATCATTTTCAATTAAATGGACCTGGTAGCCTGAAAGTGAATAGCCTCTACCCTTGTCATCAATATAAAGTAGAACAAAAGTTACCTTCAAACTTAAACGCTAATATTATAATATGTCAACAGAATTGATATTTCACTCATTCATTTATTGTTGCACAACTTACATAATTATGAAAGCATGTGCCAAACAGATGTTCCTTTGCTCTGGCTGGCCATTTAATTGAGCTCAGCATCTATGTGCTGAGATGGTATACATCATTGTACTGTCTTATGTGTGCAGACATGCATTGAATTTTAAACAACAGTGTTTTTTGTATTAGACACTGTAGCTTTCACCTCTAGAAGTTTGATTTAGGTCCTTTTTAATATATTCTCTAACTTTTGAATATATGTAATTTAATTACAACAACCATTATAGTATCTTTGAAGATTCTAATGCCTATCAGTTCTGGGTTAGACTGAAAGGAAGTTTGTATCTCTTCATTATGGTCACAGTGTCTTCCTCCTTTCCTTGCCTAAGATTTTTCTTTTCTGCATGCATACTTAAGATGTGTTGATATGTGGTTTTAAAATTTTCATTCAATTAGGAATGTTTTCAGCATTAACTTTTCAAATGTCTTTCTGTTGTTTTCCCAACTTATTGGCAACTCTGGTTACCTGTGTATTAGGCTGACTAAATATGATCCATATCTCACTGGTGGTCTGTTTAATTTCCTCTTTTTGTCTTTTTTTGTTGTTGTTGTTTCATTTAAAATCATTTCTGTGGCTGTGTCTTCAAGTTGACTAATCTTTAATATCAAATCTTCTGTTAATTATTTCTAGTGGGAGTTTTAAAAATATCACATCCTATAGTTTTCATCTCTTGAAGTTAGGTTTAGGTCTATTTTACATCTGTGCTAAATATGTTCAATCTTTCCTGTAGTTTTTGAAAAAATGGAACACAGTTTTAATAACTGTTTCAATGTTTTTAGTTCTAATATTGGTGTCAGTTGGGTTGGTTTTGGTTGATTTTTCTCATAATTGGCCATATTTTCTGCTTTTTAAAATGTTCAGTATTTAAGCTATTAGACATTGTGAATTTTATCTTAGCAGATGGGTATTTTTATATTCTTATAAATATGAACTTTGTTCCAGATGCAAGTAATTAAAAACAGTTTGATCCATTTGGGTCTTGTTTTTTTGATCTTTTAGCAGGACTAGTTAGTATATTTAGTGTAGAGATAATTATTTCCCACAACTGAGGGAAGACCCTTGTTTATACTCTACCTAATGCCCTATAAATTATTGTCTTACTCTGTTTTCTGGTGTTATAACAGAATAACATGAACTGGGTAATTTATAAATAAATGTGATTTATTTGACTCATGATTCTGGAGACTGGCAAGTCCAAGAGCATGCTGCTGACAATTGGTGAAGATCATCCCCTAGTGGAAGGGCAGAAGGTGGGAACAAGTGCACATGGCAGATAGAAGTGGGCTGAACTCATTTCTTTTGTCAAGAACACATTTCTGCAGTAACTAATCCATTCCCATGATAAAGACATTAGTCCCTTCATGAGCCCTCATGACCTTATCACTTCTTAAAGGCCCTACCTCTTAATACTGTTACAGTGGCAATTAAGTTTTAATGTGAGTTTTGGTAGGGAAATTTAAACCATATTAATTATGAAGTTTTCTAGTATGGCTCATGGCTATTGCCAATCTTCCCAACCCTGTGTGTGCATGGAGTACTGTTCCTTCTAGTCCTTTGACTAATTTTCTCACATAGGTGCACTGATCAATACACCTCTGCTGTCTTTATGAGGAAGATATTCTGATGTTCTATAGAGCTCTCTCACTGTGAAGCTCTCTCCTCTCTGGTACTCTACCTGTGACTCTATTCTGTCTGCCTTGGTCTCCCCAGATTCTGAACTTCATCTCTCAATTAAAAGAAATGAAATCTGGATTCCTTCATGTACCATGTCCTGAAACTCTCTTGTGGGCAGTAGGATGGGGTACATGTACAGCTCACTTTGTTTTGTGTCTCTTAGGGATTATTTCTTCATTGTAACATGTATAATGTCTTTAAAAAACATTGTTTCATATAGTTTGCTTTTTTAAAGTTGGTTGAGGAAGAAAAACAATTTCATCCCTAGTACTCCTCCTTAGTTAGAAACAGAAACTGGGTGCATTGAAATTTTGAGTGTTTAATTTTTACACATTTAATACTCATCCACATTTTCAGAAATATTTTTTATGTAAAGAAGAACAAGCTCAGTCTGTTTTAGCTTAGATTATGTGTAATTTTGCCTGTTCCAGATCTAATTTTTCACAGGGAGATTTTAAGTAGTAACACTAGGTAGGAATAAAAATTCCTTTGCAGTATGGATGTGTAAATTAATGATAAAAAATATTTAATGGGATATATGGCCACCAATCATAATATATAAGCACTACTTTTGTTTAGACAAACCCTTTCCATTAACACTTTTTACAATGATAACATGTTGTGGATGGGTGGAACAGGATGACAAAGCAGGATTATCCAGTGATTGTCACCCCACCCCCAGAAATATCAATTTGAACAACTATCCACATGTCAAAAGACCTTCAAAAGAGCTAAATAAACCAAATGAGAGATTCCAGTACCTGGTTGTAGCATGGTAGTAAGAAAATACGCGTTGAAGAGAGTAGGAAGGACAGTTTGTTACCTGTGTTACTCCTCCCCAACTATGGCAGCATGGAATGGAGAAGAGAGATTGTTCACTTAAGGAAAAAGAAGGAAGTGAGTATGAGATTTTGCCTTGAACCCAAACACTTGGCCCATCACAATAATACTCAACACCAGGGTGATTCCCACAACTTTGTATTTCAAGCCAGTAACTGCAGACTGAACCTCTAGACCAGATGTAGCACCTGGTGGGACCCCAGAGCCCCATGCTTCAGTCTTTTTTTTTGAAGACTCAATCTCCAATTTATACCACTGCCAGGCTTGTGTCAGTCCTCTGAACAGCACTCAGCAGCAGCAGGTGGCCCCTGGCTTCTGGCCAGATCTGGTGCCACACCTGATGTAGTGAACCTCAGGCTTCGGGCAGTGTCACACCTGCTACAGACTATCCCAAGCAAAGTCAAATCCCTATCTGTGAAGACTGGAATAAGTATCTACATCTTTAAATGTGCAGACATTGAGAAATGATCACAAGAATCAAGAACAATCAGGAAAACATTACATGACCATATGGAAAAAATGTACAAGTGACTGACCCTAAAGAAATGGAGACATGTGAGCTTTCTGACAAAGAATTCAAAACTTTAAGGAAGCTCAGCAAACTTGAAGAAAATACAGAGAAACAATTCAACAAAATGAAGAAAACACTAAGTGACCAGAATGTGAAATATAATGAGATTGAAATAATATTTTTTAGCTTCTACTAGATAATGCATGAAACAATTTTCAAAAAATCAAATCCTGGAGGTGAAAATACAATGTAGGGAATGAAAAATGCAGTAGAGTTCATCAACAGCAGAATTTGCCAAGCACAAGAAATAACCTGAACTTGAAGACAGGTTATTTTGAAATAAATAGAAGAAAAAAGAAGTAAAGGAATGAAGAAAGGTTATAGGGTTTATGGTACAGCATCCAAAGAGCCAATCTTTGAGTCATAGGCATTCATGAAGGAGGAAAATATAAAGGGATAGAAAGCTTAAATAGAATTTTTTTTTTAAATTTTGAGATCAATGTAAATATCCAGGGACAGAAATGTCAAAGATCTCCAATCAAATTTAAACCAAATAAGGTGACTCCAAGACATATTATAATACTATCAAAAATTAAATGCTAGGAAGATCCTGAAAGCAGCAAGAGAAAGGAAGCAGATAACATAAAGAAATTCAAATATAGCTAGCAGCAGACTTTTTGGCAGAAATCTTATAGGCGAAGAAAAAGCAAAAGGATATATTTAAAATGCTGAAAGGGGGGGAAAAACTGCCAGCCAAGAATAGTGTACCCAGCAAAGGTGTCCTTCAGAAATGTAGAAAAGATGAATACTTTCCTGGGCAAACAAAAGCTGAGGCAGTATATCACCACCAGACCTGATATACAAGAAATGCTGATAGGAATCCTTCAAGCCAAAAAAAGCACAACACTAGTGAATAATATGAAAACATTTGAAAATATAAAACTCTATGGTAAAAGTATACAGTGAAATCCACAATACTCATATTGTAATGGTTGTGTGTAAATCATTTTTATCACTAGTGTGAAGGTGAAAAGGCAAACCTATTAAAAATAGTAATGAATTTAAGGATATGCAATATGAAAATTGTGACATGATAATTACTGAATATGGAGGAGTGAGTGGAGTAAATGTGTAGAGCTTTTGTTGTTAAAATCGAAGTGTTCACCACCTTAAAACAATTTATTGTGGTTTTTGTAAGCATCATGGTAACCACAAAGCAAAAACTTACATTAGATACACAAAAAAATAAAAAGCAAGAAATTAAAAATGTAATACTAAAAAAATTACTTGACCATAAAGGAAGATAGAGGAAGAAAGGAACAAAACTTGGTAAAACAACTAGAAAACAATGGACAAAAATGGCAGTTGTAAGTCTGTACCTATCAATAATTATCCTGAATGTAAGTATATTTTTCCAATCACAAGACATAAAGTAGTTTAATAGATTTTAAAAAATCCAACAATATGCTGCCAAAAAGAGACTCATTTCACCTGTAAGGACACACACAGACTGAAAGTGAAGGCGTGGAAAAAGATATCCCATACGAATTGAAACAACAAAAAAAGCAGGAATAGCTGTATTCATGAGGTAAAATATGCTTTTAGTAAAGAAATATAAAACGGTCATTATATAACGTCAAAAGGATCAAGTAAGAAGATAGGACAGTTGTGATATATGCAACCAATGTTGGAATACCTACATATATAATATGAAGCAAATATTAATAGATCTGAAGGGAGAGAAAGACTGCAATGCAATAATTGTGGTGTACTTTAACATCTGCCACCAGCAATGAACAAGTTAGCCAGAAAACCAATAAGGAAATATTGGACTTTAACTATGCTTTTGATCAAATAGACATAACAGACATACACGGGATATTCAATCCAAGAGTTGAAGTGTAACTTTTTTCAACTGCACATGGAACATTCTCCAGGGTAAATCATGTTAGGCTATGAAACATGTTAAAAAACTTAAGATACCAAATAATATTTTCTGACTACAAAATATGAAACTATAAATCAGGAACTGGAGGACTTTGGAGAATTCACAAATACTTGAAAATCAGACATCCTTCTGACTAGACAGTGGGTCAATGAAGAATTTAAAGTTATACTTAAAAAATTCCTTGAGACAAATGGAAGCCTAACATACCAACATCTATGGGAAACCATAAAAGCAGTTCTAACAGGGAAGTTGATAACAATATACACTTACATCAAAAATGAAGAAACATTTCCTTTCACCTACTTTTCACTTTAAGGAACTAGAAAAAACAACGAACTAAGCCTGAAGTTAGGAGAAGGAAGGAAACAATATAGATTAGAGCAGAAATGAATGAAATAGTAGGAAAATGGTAGAGTAGATGTACAAAACTAAGAGTTTTTTTGAAGAGCTAAAAAAATTGGAAAACCTTTTGCTAGGGCCTGAATAGCCAAAACTATACTGAGGGAAAATAACAAAGCTTTAGGAAATCACATTACCTGACTTCAAAATATACTACAAAGATACAGTAACCAAAACAACATAGTACTGGTATAAAAACACACATGGACAAATGGAATGTTATAGAATGCCCAGAAATCCCATGTTTATAGCCAACTGATTTAGACAAAATTTCCTAGAACACACAATAGAGAATGGGCAGTCTCTTCAATAAATGTTGTTGGGATAACTGGATATCCACACACAGAAGAATGGAATTAGGCCCTTGTCTCACACCATATACAAAAACCACTCAAAATAGATTAGGAATTAAATGTAAGATTAGAATCTACGAAACGACTAGAAGATACATAGGAGAAAAGCCTTATGACATTGATCTGGGCGATGACTTTTTGATATGACCCCAAGAGTAATGGCTACAAAAGCAAAAATAGGCAAATTGGGGTCACATCAAACTTAAAAGCTTCTGCACAGCTGAGGAAAAATGAAGAGACAACTTACAGAATGAGAGGACCCATACCTCTCATATGCGAACTATACATCTCATAAAGACATAATGTCAGAATTCTGTAAAAAAACTTGGCTCTATATCAAGAAAACAAGATATTAACAAAAGGGTAGAAGACCTGAATAGACATATCTGAAAAGGAAATAGATGGCCAATAGGTATATGAAAAAATACTCAATATCACTAATCATCAGGGAAGTGTAAGTCACAACCACAGTGAGATATCACCTCACGCCTATTAGAATGGCTGTTATGAAAAGGACAAAGACAAGTGTTGACAAGAATATGGAGAAAAGGCACCCCTTACATTCCCTTGTGGGAATGTAAATTACCACAGCCATGATAGAAAGCAGTATGGAGGCTCCAAAAAAATTGAAAATAGAACTACCGTATTGTCTACTAACCCCACTACTAGCTACATATCCAAAGGAAATGAAATCATTATTTCAAAGAGATATCAGTACTCCTGTGTCCATTGCAGCATTTTTCACTGTAGCTAGGATATAGAATCAACCTAAGTATCCACAAATGAATGGATAAAGAAAATGTGAAATATACACAATTAAATACTCTTCGGCCATGAAAAAGAAGGAAATCCTGGCATTTGCAATAACGTGGATGAATTTGGAGGACACGATATTAAGTGAAGTTAGCTAGGCACAGAAAGACAAATACTGAATGATGTTGCTCATGTGGAATCCGAAAGAGTTGATATTATGGCGGTAGATAGTAGAGGGTTAGGGAAATGTCAAAGAATATAAACTTTCAACTATGAGGCTGTACATGTGTACATTGTATAGATTTAGTCATTCTACAACTAATGAATACTTCAGAACATCATGTTGTATAAACTATAAATCTTATCTGCCTAGATGAAAATTAACAAAAAGTTGTCTTTCTCTTATATGTGGTAGCCACTATCTAACGGAGGATATGAGCTCTTGAAATATAGCTAAACTGATGACCTGAGTTTTTATTTTTACTACTAATACATTTGAATTTAAATGTAGCAGTATATGGCTAATGGCTACTCAAGTGTACAGTGCAGTTGTAGACTGTTTTATTTTGCCAACCGTTGATTTGGGTCTGCTTTATCACATGATGTAGCTTCAAGTGTACAGTGCAGTTGTAGACTGTTTTATTTTGCCAACCGTTGATTTGGGTCTGCTTTATCACATGATGTAGCTTCACGGAAAAAAAAATCTATTCAAAATCAAATGTTAAGTTGGCATTTTATTTTAATTCAGAATAGCCCAACAAAGTAAAACAACAGTGACCTTCCCGTTTTTTATTGGAAGCGCTGTAACTGTAACTTCTTGTTATTATCTTTTTGTCTATGGTCATTCTTTTTACATTTCTTAGCACAGTTTTTCATAGATTTTCACATTTTTAATGACAAATTCAGAATAAATATGTATAAGATGTTAATCATGTATCTACATTGATTGTGATTATTAGATTATCTATTTCCTGGGCTCAAATAAACCTAAGATTATTTTGCCAAAACATTGTTCCTGAGGTTATTAAATAATTACTCATTACCAAGACTTTTAATGATTTGGGTCACACCTAAGAGAAGGCATGGGGTGAATTGGTGGAGGCTGTTCTAATATGACTTGGATACAGTGTATAACTGCCTTACAGGCATCTTGGTCACGTCTTTGAATATTTTTTTTCCTGTGTATTCTGAATACCTCATCTTCTTAAAAAAAGTTTTCTAAAAAGTTTTTTTTAAAGATTATTTTGCCTTTGGAACACATTAAATATATTTATTTTTTAAAAAACTTGCAAAAGTAGGTACATACAACATAATTGATTCTTATAGATTAAAAGTAGCATGATGACTTGTAGTAGTTGGTGCTCCTCTTTATTTGTGAAGTAAACTCTAAAACTGTTTAGTATTTTTTTTTTAAATGACAAGTAATGCATGCCTACATGGCCTGCAGGGAACCTTAATAATAAATTACAGATTGATGCTTAAGCAGTAATAGTTTTTATGATGTAAAATGAAATTTTGACAACTCACTAAAACATGACATTGTAAACTCAGATAAATTTTGAAGAAGCGTATACCTGTTTTTTTTTTTTTGTTTTTTTTTTTGTAACTTTGCTGATTTATATTCTGGCAATTTTCTTGGAGAAAGTAAATGAACGTAGAATTATGTTTTTAGTTAGGTAAACAAATCAATGCTTTATATTAATCAGTGAGATTGTTCTTTTGATTCTAAAATTTGTTACAGATGTTAATTAAGGTAATTGTAGATGTATGTAATGTTGAGATAATTGTTCTATAATACAAGTGTTAAAGTGATGTTCTTGTAAGAGAGACCACCTTGTAAAGTAAAATAATTTGAAAAAATATTTATTTTATGACTTAAAATACTTTTGAAGTTAGGTTTTCTTATTAACTGTTTAAAATGTGAATTGCTGGTTTCATTACTTTGATCTTTTGAATAAGGATTTGAAACAGTGTATACTCATGTAACATTTGTACTGATGTTATGAAACTCATTTACTTTTTAATTCTTTGACTCAAAAGAAACATTTAAATCTTTTGTATGGTTAATGTTTTAATGCAATGTGTTTTGTTTACTACCTTTTATTAGATGCCATTATTTCTGCATTTAGTGTCGCTGGTATTTTATTTTGTGAAGATTTACGAATGAGTTGCTAAACATTTGCTTTGAGTTTCAATGATAGTTTATAATTTAGTTTCTATTCATCAGAATTATGAGTTGACTTTGATGATGACTCTGATTTAATTTTGTTCTACAATGAAGTGGTTCACTATTAGAAGCTTATTTTAAAGCATAATATACTAAATTAATTAATAGAATCTAATTCTTAAATAGTTGATAAGATAGTTTTTCTAAAATCTTTTCTAACCCTTCATATCAAATATTACTTTGACCTGTTTAGTATTGGCTGGTTTCATCAGTTTTTAGATTCATTATATTTCTTTTGAAAAGTGATGTTTTGAAGATTCTGGGTCTCATTAACGCAATTTACTTTTTTATGCACATGTTGATAATTTTGCAGCTATTATGTAGATTCAAAGACTCTCTCTAGCTTATCTACCAATTCTTTCTAACTCATAATAAGAATTTTCATTTTGACCATCCTTCTTTCCACTTTGTTGGGCATTAAGCAATGCAATATTTAGGTATATACTTAAGCTTCAGAAATTGACTTTCTTTTTAGTGAAATAAACAGAGACTATTTCCCCTCATACCACCAATCCTGACTCCCTTTGCATGCCTTTTATTGTGAACATAGACTCTGCAGTGAGAGGAAAGTGTGAAATGTGGGGTTTTAAAGTACCTCGTGCTGGATACTTTCTTATAGTCCTTTAATTAATATGTCTGTTCTCGGAAGTAAAAAATCCCATTTTAACATATAAAAAGTTAACTGGAATTCATCTGGGACCAGGAATATATGAAATCATTGCTAGACAAACATAAAGCTTGCATAGAGCTGAGTGTAAAGACACACAAGACGCAGAGGAGCCTTTTCCAAACACCGAGAGCCAGAAACCTCGCCCACCCACCAAGCCATGAGGCTAACCACATGTTAAATGTTTAAGCAGTTTACCAGTTTATATGAGTAAATGTGCTACCTTTCATTAAAATGAAATTAGATATTCTTTTTTGGAGGGCAGAAGGATAACCTTATCTTTTTTATGTGTATGCAAGAAAGAACTGTTGGAAATGTCACGCTGCATGGGAAATACTGTTTTACTGTAATTTCTATGTAGTGAATTAGTGAACGGTACAAAAAGACATCAAAAAATATTTACTGGATGTGTAGCTATAAGCAAATCTGCAGAACTCAACCTATATGAAATGCTTGGCTGTATTTCAATAGATGCAAGCCTGTCCTGGCTGTAAGTTTATTTTATTAAGGCAAAAACATTTACATTTCTCTTGAGTTATCATTTCGCAACTGTCTGCTGTGGTTATGTAAAACTGCCCTGTTTTTTTAAAATTGTGATTTTTGTACCAACTGAATTTTTTTCCTAGAACATATAAGTAGTTGGTATATTTTAGAAGTTCAAACTTAGTAGCACTATTTAAAGTATACACTTAAGTTTCATGGTATTAGGAAGAACATCTGCAGGAGATTGTCTTCTGTTTTCATGTCATCAACAGGCCTTTGCATCTGGTAAAAGAGAATTTTGAGATGCATCCTACTTCTTCATGCTTGAATTTTGTTAACTAATTATGCATTTCATAAGGTTGAGTTCTGTATCTGTGTTTAAGTTAATTCATGAAAGAGCCTGTAAATACTTCTCCTATGTCTCCTTAAAGTCTTGAAGTTTTCCTGTAATTTAAGTAGTTGGTTTGATGGGTAACATAGAAATAAGTCAGTTTGTAGATGGCATCTAAGTAACAAAGGTAATTCCGTAGTTCAAAAAGTTAAATAGAATGTTGAGACTTTTAACATTAAGCAGCAGTGTTGTTCCTTAGTCCAGCTGGCATGGGGGTATGTAGTGAGTTACAGGCATATGCCACCATGCCTAGCTAACTTTTGTATTTTTTGTAGAGACAGCATTTCGCCTTGTTGCCTAGGCTGGTCTCAAACTTCTAGGCTCAAGTGATCTGCCTGCCTCAGCCTCTCAAACTGCTGGGATTACAGGAGTGAGCCACCATGCCTGGCCAAGAGTGACAATAGTTAATATATTATGTATTTAAAAATAGAAAAGAGGACTTTAAATGTTCCTAAAATATAGAAATGATAAATGTTCAATATTCAATATCAGTGGTCAGCTTAGATATACTGACTTGATCAATACACATTCTATGCATGTAACAAAATATCACAGTACCCCATAAATATGTAGAAGTATTATGTATCAATACAAAATTTAAAAGTTTTAAAAATGATCACTAGAATATTTTCAAGAAAAACGTAACTGCTTAAAAGTAGTCTCTATAAAAACCCTCTTAGTTTAAGAAATAATTACATGTTAGAGATGACGATTATTGATTACATTGAAAGAGATTCTTTTAAAGAACTTAATTTACTTAAATGGATAATCACTCTTCTTGAATTTTATTTATATTGTTAATTTCTTAGTATATGTAATACTGTATTTCTATCTCACTTAGTTAAAAATTATGAATTAAGTTGAATGATTTGATGAAATCACATATACTTTATGCATTTGACTCTAAGCGAAAGAGAATATTAGCATTTGGTTTTTCAACCTCATGTTCTCAGGAAGTGTTTACTACATCTGTATAAAGGAGGATTCATTGATCTTAAGTATGTCTTGAAGCACAACTAGAAATTAACGCAAGTTAATAAAGATTATTGCAATATTGTAATCATATGGGTTTTGAGTTTCTTTAATGTTTTTTCCTTCCAGAGAAAGTTGAAGGGAATGATATTCTAAAGATTGTCTTTTGTATTTTGCAGGTTCATTTTCTTGATTTTAAATTAGTACCTCCCAGTCAGAAAATAGAAAACCTAATGCACATTAAAGAATTTTCAAAGAAAGTAAAAGAAAGAAATATTTTGTTATATGGCCTTCTCATATCTTACCCACAGGTAGGTAAAATGTTTATCTTCTGAATGTCTATTCTGTAGACTAGTTTTAATGGTAGGTATCTGATTTGTTAAAAGCAGAGGATATTAATGATAAGTGAAATTATGGCTGGAAAGTTACTCATCTATGTGTGTGCTATCATAGTAGAACCTCTTGCCTCTAGAAAAAAATAGAAACCAATAAAACTCACTAGTATTGGGGAAATGCTAATGAGCAAACATCTCATATTAGGTATCTCAAATAGAACTGTCAAGTTTATCAAATAGAAGCATGATTTGCCCAGTTAAAACTGAATTTCAAATATATAATACTTTTTGTAAGTTTGTTCCAAATATGAAATTTGAATTTCAAATCTAATAAAATTCTTATATTTATCTGGAAACCCCACAAAGCCATAATCCTTGTCCACTGGTATAATTTAAGATTGTTTACTTTTATGTTATGTTAAAGATATTGGTAGTCAATCGTTTCTCTCCCTAAACAGGTTATTTAATCATTTGAAAGCACTGCCTAGCATTCAGATTATACGAGGGCATGGTGCTTAACTAGAGAAATGCATTCATTGTCACTGTCTTCAACAGCTGCATGCTAGGTACACTGAAGGCATAATGAGCTAGCATTACAGATTCTTTGTGCAGAGAAATGCTATTTAAAACAAAGAATTTGGAAAATCTATTAGGAAATAGATTTAGGGGAAAAATTTGGAGAATCTGTGGATTTGTCCTTTGTGCACAGATAGCTTTCATTGAATTTGTGACTACTTTAGAGTTTCTTGGAGGTACCATACAAGAGTCTAGCAAGTTAAATAGTCCACTGCTTTTTTTGGTGGTCTCAAAAATAATTTGGTATTGAATGTCCAGCGAATGACAGATATTTAAAGTTATTTATGGGTAACAACAGCTATTGTTTATGAAATTATTTCAGCTGCATTTTTAACCTGTGGGTAACATTTCTTCTGAAACTATGCATTTTAATTAAATATAAGGACCATCTTTTAGCTAGTCCCTTGGTTTTCTTTTAACTTAGAGGTGGTTGTTTCCTCTGCTTCCAAAATATGCAAGCATGACCTCAGTTATCAACAACTAGGCAAATTTTAGTTCACATCGGATAATGGAATTGCGAAATGTTAATGCTGTAGGAGGCTACTGAAGTCAGGACAACCAAGGCCCAAGGAGTTACATATATTTATTTGCCCAAAGACAGATAACTGGTAGAGTAACAGAACTCAGATCTGTATCCATGGTCAGTAATATTTTCTCTTTAAGAGATTCTTTTTGGGCTGGGTGTGGTGGCTCATGCCTGTAATCCTAACACTTTGGGAGGCTGAGTTGGGTGGATCACTTGAGGTCAGGAGTTCAAGAGGAGCTGGCCAACATGGTGAAACCCTTGTCTCTACAAAAGAATTAAAAAGTTAGCCAGACATGGTTGTGGGCACCTGTAGTCCCAGCTACCTGGGAGGCTAAGGTGGGAGAATTGCTTGAATCTGGGAGGTGGAGGCAGAGGTTGCAGTGAGCAGAGATCCCCGCCCCTGCACTGCAGCCTGAGAAACAGAGTGAGGCCCTGTCTCAAAAAAGAAAAAGAAAGAAAAAGAAAAAAAAATCTTTTTTGGTTGTACTCAGATTATTACAGTGGGGAAAATCTGTTCTTTTTCTCTTGTTGTCTAAAGGAGTCATTGACAAACGCTACTATTGTCACATAGTGCAGTTAGAAAATAGAGTTTATTGAGGCAAATCTCAATCAGAAATTGGAGAGTATAAATAATCCCTGGAACTCTCATTTGGTCAAGCAAAAAGAGTCTGTATGCACTGCACTGTAGTTGACTTTCCAGTAGAAAGTAATGTTGCCAGGTTATAGATATGATGTCCAGTTAAATTTGCATTTCACATAAACAATAATTTTTAGTGCATGTTCCAAATGTTACATAGAACATACTTGAATTGAAAAGTCTTTAATGTTTACTTGAAATTCAGATTTAACATTAACTCAAAAAGAAAATTTATTACTTAAAACAACCTCTTTGTAGATAGCTTAAATATAGACTTATGGATTATGTTATTGGCTTGGCCATTTACACATAGTATAAAGTTTTCTGACTTTATCCAATGCTCAGTAACTCATGTAAAGTAATTTGGGATGATTTGAAATTCTTGCTCTAGATTAGAAGTGTAACATAAAGCTTGCTTTCACAATTTGTTGAATGAATTGAAACCAGGCCTTATCTCTCTCTCTCAAATAATCCTATAGACATGACTGTGGATAATTAAAATGAGCTTTCATAGTTTAATACTTAAAAGAGACTAAGGGACAAATAAGAAAGTTACCAGAGCAGTTCTGTTAATTTTTTTTTTTTTTTTGAGACAAAGTTTTGCTCTTATTGCCCAGGCTGGAGCGCAATGGCACAATCTCGGCTCATTGCAACCTCCACCTCCTGGGTTCAAGTGATTCTCCTGCCATAGTTGCCCAAGTAGCTGGGATTACAGGCGCCCACCACCATGCCCAGCTAATTTTTGTATATTTAGTAGAGTTGGGGGGTTCACCATGTTGACCCAGCTGGTCTTGAACTTCTGACCTCAGGTGATCCACCCGCCTTGGCCTCCCAAAGTGCTGAGATTACAGGTGTGAACTACCGTGCCTGGCTGTAAAAGATTGTTGAGAATTATTATAAAAATCCCCAAAACAGGATATGGAACAATAAAATGAAATTTTTTGGTAGCAAAATTAAATTAGACTAAATCCCTTTTAAGTATAATTTTAAATAATTCTATGTTAAAATATTATTCACTTGTCATTATTAATCTAACTTTGCTACGCAAGTCATCGTTAAGGTCCATGATACAAAATCATATTTGAGGAACCTGTACTAATCACCTAAAAATCTGTATTTGATCTAGCAGTGAACTTACAGAGACAGAATATTTCTGGCATGAATAGCCTAAGCCAGTAGCTTAGAGTGTGTAGTCTTAATTTTGTTGAAATCTGAAAATACCTCTGTAATGACTTTTTAATGCAAATATTTGCAACTATTTATTTTTTAATTTTGCATGTGAACTTCTGTGACCGTAAAAATTTTAAAGCCTATAAAATATCTAAAGTACTGTAAGCAGTTTTGTCTTTAACCTGTGCATTTTACATGCTTAGGGAAATAGCAATAGAAGCACATAAGTTCAAAGTTAAAAAGTTTCCCATAAGCTATTATAACTGATTGTTTCTTTCACTGAACTAGTGTCTGTTGTCCTCCACATTGGAAAAACTAGTTATATCACCTCAGACAAGCAATGTAAGTTTTATAGGCCCCAGGTTCTTCATTTGTAAAATGCAGATGTCAGAACTTCCACATTAAAGCCTATGTTGGATGAGAAAGTGGAGACAGAGGATGGTGTTGCTGGCTGTGTCCAGAGATGCGTTATACATACATATCTCACTCTGACACACAGACATTCTGGAACTGAGCCTGGTTTTTCTTTCCTTTCCATATGTAACCACAAACTTCACCTGCACTATTATTTCCTTTCTTTTACTGGAGAAATTATTCATTACTGTGTATATATTTCAGTAGAGTTCAGAGAGGGAGCTGTTCTTTTGTCAGATGACTTGATCAAAGTACAATGGAAGACAGTTGGGGAGTTAGGATCCATCAGAGGAAGGCTGAGGAGCATATTAAAAGTGGCAGCATGGTGAGGAGTGTATATCATTTTAGCCTATCTGTTTTCTCTTATTTCTTCCCCACTAAACTGTCATTTCACTAACTTATAGTGGGAAATATAACTTTTGAAAGCCATGTTAGCTTACTCGGTATTTTAACTGGATGGGGACATTGGAAAGGATGGCACTAATGGGCAGACCTGCAAAAACCAAGCCGTGGAGAGGCCACGGGGTAAAACAGAAGCACTCTCTTACCCTCTCCCTTAACCTGAATTATATGTTTTCTTTTGTTCCTACAACTGCAGATCTGAGAGACATACAAATAAGAAAGTTACCAAAGCAGTTCTGTACATTTTTGTTTTTTTAAAAAAAATTGTAGAAGATTTATGAGAATTATTATAAAAAAGTCTCCAAAACAGGATATGGAACAATAAAATAAATATTTTCGGTAATGAAATTAAATTATATCAACCTGTATGTATTGGTCTTGTGTTACAAAGTATAAACCATATTGTTCTACTCGATGACCTAAGTACTATTGTTCTTCTCTATTGTCTGGGCTTTGAAAGTTTTCTGTTTACTGTAAAGGACATCCAAGAAACATTCTTGATTGTCAAACTCCGTGTGATTACCTTAAGTCAACTGATAATGATACAGGAACAGTTTTCACTGCTCTATTACGCTTTGGTCCTAAAGATCTGAATGTATAGGGTACCACCGACGTCCATTTTTTCATCTCAAAGGTCAGCATTTGCTCTGTGTCCACTAGATAGAGAAATCATCTTTAAGTATGCATGATCCTTTGGAGAACAAATGGGTGTATGCTGTCAGTTAGCAGAACACTGATTTTTTTATGGTAATTATGGGTGAGGTTAGATTTAGAAGTTCGACTTTCTGCAATGAATGATTACTTGGAATTTAACTGGGAATTATTTACTAAACACACAAAACTTTCCATGGCACCGAATCATATGGCAGATGTACCAAACATGCAACACCAAATCTGTTTACAGAAACCCATAATATCCTCTTCAAAGTAATCAGGCTTTTTTGATGTGGGAATGTTTCTGAGACTAAATATTTTTCACTTTCAATATTGTTTTGGCTTTTATTGTTTAGACTTAGTCATTCTTTGGGAAAATGCAAAGGTCATAAAATATGTTTTCAAAAATTTGTAATTTTGAAAAAAATTGTTTTTAGAGAGTTTGGTTAGCTTACTTGGCAGACTCATTAGAGAATGGTGTTAAGCTTGTTTTACTTAGAAATATGTAAATGAAATGCAATATTAAACACACACCTTCTGCTACAGATTTTTTTGTCAATACATAATGCATGTATTTTCAGGGTACATTTGGTAATTTGATCCATTCACATCATGGGTAATCAGGATATTCATCACCTTGAATATTATTTATCTTTTCTTTATGCTAGGAACATTTTAGTTATGCTCTTCCAGATATTTTGAAATATATTTTGATTGTTAACTATTGTCACCCTACTGACGTATTGAACAGTAGGTTTTATTTCTATCTAACAGTATGTTTGTATCCAGATCTTTTCTTTCTTTTTTTTTTTCTGGATCAAAAAAGGCTACTTTCTGTATGAGAATGAAGAGAAGCATCCTCTAACTTAAGGAGGGTGCTGCCATGGAAATTTTTAACGAGCAAATTCCTCTGAACAGTGCATTTGTTAGCTATTACTACATAACCCAATATTTATTGTCTCACGGTTTCTGTGGGTCCTCAGGCTCTGGGTCTCCATCAAGGATGCAACCATCTCAAAGCTCTCCCGGAAATTTTCCCAAGTAGCTCACTCACCTGGCTGTTGACATAATTCAGTTCCTCCTGTGCTATTGCACTGAGGCCTCAGTTCACGATTTCATGAGCTCCTTACTGCAGGCCTGCTTCTGTTCTTTGCCACAAGGGCCTTTGCACAGAGTGTCTGGAAACATCATAGAAAGCAAGAGAGAACCAGAAGATGGAAGTCACAGTCCTCTGTAACATCAGCAACTGACATCCCATCCCCTTTGCTGTATTTGGTTCGCCAGAGGCAAATCACTATGCTCCACCCACACTCAGGGGAGGTAACTACACAAAGGTTATCATTGGGAACCATATCAAATGCTGCCTACCACAGTAATACTGGAGTGCTGATATTGTAGGCTAAGTATTTCTTGCTACTCACCCCCATGAAGATTAAGGAGTTTATAGGGTAAATAGGGCTAGACATGTTTAAATACAAAAAAAAAAAAAATACAAATTATATACATGTATCTATCCATACACATGTGTATATGTATATACTTTTTTATTGCACGGAGAGTGATAACAGCTGGAAGAGGACATAGGGTAGTAGAAAGGCAAAACTTATTTTTACGTTATCTGTACAATTGTTTTTAAAGAGCTTGATTTGGATCAGATACCTATCAAACACATTAGTGCAATTGTATCATTTTCTAATTTTTATTAAAGAGAGGCAAATTGCATATAAGTGAAAAAAATGTGGATGTAATATTGAAATGGGCATCTTCAGCCATAGCTTTAAGTTCTGGTTCTTCAGTAACCTTGTGGTCATTCTCACGTTACTAAAATTTGTCTTTCTCGATTTAATTATAAAGTGGCTATATTATTTTAGATACCAAGCTTAAATTTTTTAAAAAACCAAAATGAATATTTTATTTAATAGCTTGTTCTTATATACATTCCTAAAGGATCTCATTCCGTAGTGGTTGTATTTCAGATGGTACAACCTAAAACTCTGCGTTTTAGATTTGCTTTCAAATCTTTCTTTTTTTGTGTGAATGTAAACTCAAGATTTTATTTTATTCGTAATAAAACAAAAGATGACACTTAGGGCTGGGCGCCGTGGCTCATGCCTGTAATCCCGGCACTTTGGGAGGCTGAGGCTTTCAGATCACCTGAGATCAGGAGTTCGAGACCAACCTGGCCAACAGTGTGAAACCCCGTCTCTACTAGAAATACAAAAACTAGCCGATTGTGGTGGGGAGCACCTATAGTCCCAGCTACTGGGGAGGCTGAAGCAGGACAATCACTTGAATCCCTAGGAAGCAGAGGCTTCAGTGAGCCGAGATTGTTCCACTGCCCTCCAGCCTGGACAACAGAGCGAGACTCATCTCAAAAAAAAAAAAGACCCTTAGAACTATCACTTGGCCCTCTCTCTGCTTATCTTCTTCCAGTTCAAAATGCTTGCATCTTTTGATAGCTAGCATTCTCTTAGATCTGCAGTTGGGCTGGGTTTAATGCACTCAAGCCTTAGCACAATCATCTTTGTAGTTTTAGCTTTTTTCTGGATAACTGGCTTAGTCTACCCACCAGAGCCACCCTGCCATCTGTCATAACACTACTTTCCCTGGGCAGACAGAGAATCCTTGCTCTTCTTGTCCTCTGTCACTTTGTGGCATTGGTGCTTGCCACACTTCTCACAGAAAATCTGATGGGTTTTAGGAATGTTCACGTTTGTGGGAGTGCTGTTGGCACGGAAAGACTCAAATCTTTCTATTCATTCTAAGTCCAAACATCCAGCTTATTTTCTGAGTGCCCAATGTCTATTCTGTACAATGTAATGTGCTGGCCACCAAGGGGTAGTACGAACTTCCAACAAGGTTTCAGTTCTCAAGGAATTCATACACCTGGAGATGATATCCTTCAAAATTACACGGGCATACATATGAAGAATGGGTGTTATACACTTATTCTCTACCTTGTTCTACCACATTTTTAAGGTGAATTAGCCAAAGAAAGCCTTCTTTGATAAGGGTGGGACACACAATAGTATAAGAGGAAGGCTAATGTTCACCTTGCCTGCCGTGCTGTCTCACCTGGTGCAGGGCAGCTTCTGTGTGTCACAAAAGGAGACTCCATAGAGTCACCATAATTTAGAAGATCATTATGAAGTGAGAAAATTAAATGCATTATCTTGAAATTATGAAATTACAGACTGCATTTTTTTACCTAATGTATTGCTTTTTCAACTTATGTATTTGAAAAGAGATTCAGTATAGAACACTGCAAAATCAATGAAAGTAGTGTTAAGAATATAAATAGAGGAGATTGGAACTTTACTTAAGACAAATATTAAACTGGCAAAAATAGAGGTATACGTTATTTTTAAAAAATTGTCCCATATCCCTTGTTTTTGTGAGACTTCCTCACTATCCCAACTCATGTCATAATAAAAGGAATTATTTTTGACACTATGAGTTTTATGTTTTAATTAGAGCATTGTATTAATGGCAGTGCATAGGTAGGCTATATTATTTTGATTCAGGTTAGTGAAGTCGGTGTTACAAAATAATTCTAGAAAATGGTGGTATTACAATTGAGAAAGTTGAGATGCATACAGTAAAAGCATGTAATACAAAAGGTGTTGTGTTGCAGAGGTTCTAGAAAGGTATTTCCAGGGGATAGTTATATAGTAAGTTAAGAGGAATAGAAACAAAAAGAGGGCAATTTGACAAGTGGAATCCTACTGGTAGTCTTCAGGGAAAACATGTTGTGGACTTACAGAAAATATTGATATACTTCATTGGGATTCATCTGATTTCCTATAACTATTTACTCAGTAAAACTCCAGCTCTATTACTTATATCAATGAAAAATTTAAAATGGGATTTGATTTTAGTCTTTGTCCAGTTTCTGATATTTTGAGTAATGAAATATAGAAAAAATAGTGGCATGACAAATAGTCTAAAAGAACAAACTGAATAATTAGGCTTTGCAAAATTGAATGTTTTCTAATGTACAGGGCATTATTTTAGTGCATTGAAATAAAATGTGTGTATCCTGCTTGCAGCAGTTTTATGTAGAATTTCCTTGAATAATATGTGAGTGAGGGAGATATCTTTGTTTGTTTTCACTTTATGCAACACTAATTATCCAAACTGCATAAGCAGCTGTACAAGGAACTGTAAAATTGCAGTGTTTAATGGAGTCAAGTGAAGAGCATCACGTTCATGCTGGAGGATTTGAAAGCATCAAGAAGGGTAGGAAATGAAACTAGATAGGAGAAATGTGAAGTCAACCTAATTTTAAAGATTTGACATTCTAAGTCAATGGCAATAAGTCTGAATGCTTTGAAACATTTGTAGCGTATTGCCTAATAGATGCTGTATATCATTTTAGAGCAAAGGTAAGTGATTTCTAGAATCAGGAGCTATCTATTCAAGAACCATTTTCCAGGAATGAGAGTGGAAGAGTGGTAGAATTGGGTCATATGCAAAATTCCTTACTTTCTTTCCCACTCAGTAAAGAGACTTGTTTGTAAAATTGGGGCATGTGTTTATAGTCTCTGAGAATCCTATCAATGTTTCTGATTTTGATCACAATGGAAATATAAAAGGACTTTCTCCATGGAGAATCAGGAAGGTGTGTAATGTTTGGCATTTAGTTTTGTTTATAGAAAATAGCAAGATTTATTAGTTTTTCTTCCATCTCATTATTCACCTTTGACAACTGGTAAGGAAGTATACTTTAATTAAGATTCAAACTTCCTCTTACTGAATGGAAAGTGACAATGTACTAATGCTGTTCAGAAATGAGTTGGTTTAATAATAAACACATCTACAGTAATTCCTTTTAGATTCTGGATTTTAATGGACAGGAAAAACACAGATGTTTTACACAGACACTATTCGTGATTATTATGCTTTTGTCATTGTTTATATGTATGTTTGTAATCACTGTATCATTCTAAAACACTTTGTAAGGAGGAATATAAAGAAATAGTGTTCAAAAAGAGTACCACAGAGAATTTGCCACTTTTTCCAGCTAAAATTGTACCTTGTAATCTTTTCATTTTTACTATTTTCTTTTTTTTAAAAAAAGGTTCAGAATTTGTACTTATGGCTCAAAAGTTTCTGTCACAATTGAAATAATTAGACCAAAAAAAAAAAAGAAAAAAAAAAGAAATAATTAGACGACAGATCTTATGTACAGACAAATCTTTCAAAAGAGGAGTTCAGAAACACAAGGAACTAAAAGTTCACTATTAAACATACTACTTTTTTTTGTTTACCAAAAATACTTTTGTATTAGAAGTATTGAAGTTAAGATGCAAGGAAAGGAAGTTTAATTTTATTCATAGGCTTGCAAGCTGAAATCAGCACAATATAAAATGTATTAAAATATGGACCACTAAACAATATATTACCTACTGGTATGTATTTACATCATTGGTTTGAGTCAACCTTATGCTCCATTCTTACTATAAAGTAAGGTAACAAAAAATATTTTGATCCGCCAGTGGGGATACGCTTTTGTGAAAATATACCAATCACTAAATCTTAAGCCACATATAGTTTTTTAATGTATGAAAATACGCATTTGTGGTTTTATAATACACCTACCTGCATTATACTATTCATTTCTAGTTGCCTTTCAGTGAAGAGTCAGGTCATTTCTTGCTTATCTACTGGTTAGGTATCTTAAATTCTGACTTGATCTGTTTGTTTTTAAGTAGGAATAATATGTTTTCTAAAATATTACTAGGATTTAAATTTAATTGCGCCATGTTCACCACCTTAATTCTCTTATCCCTTTATTAAATTTCTGGCTTCTTATTTAAGATGTTTTGATGATATTAAAGGATATTGGCTCTTCGGGGAGGGTAGTCTATTTATTTATTTATTTTTTTACTTTTATAGTTTAAGAAAGTCCAGCATTAGCACAGACTTGCTTGTAATTTTCTCCCTGTAATAAGAGGAAATAAGCCAAAGCCCCTAGATAAGAAGTTGCTCAAATCTAGTTACTCACTTCTCAGTTCTAGCCCATGAAGAAATAAAAAACATGATCCCTGAGTCTGACTTTTTACATGAAAATGGTTACATAAGCTTTCTAAAACATGCTGATTATAGAGCAAACATTAAAACATGCAATGGCAAATCTTTCTGAACTTTGGTAGCAATTTCAATAATGAAGACATTGTATTTAGCCTAAAAATTACCAGTTTAAGCAACTACATAAACACAACTGGTGATGGGGGGGTAATTTTTAACAAGTGACCTGGCCAATATAATTTCAGAGTCTCATTCATATTTTCTACAATTTTACCTTCTATATCATAATTTCAGTTTTTCTAATAAACAGAACACCAGGCTTTGCCAGCAACATCATAAGAACATGGATTTTCTTCACCAGTAACTTTCTCAAGTCGTGTAAACCAGGGTTACATCAGGTTAATTGGGTGTTAAAAAATGCGTGCCTTTTGTTATTTAGAATTTAATTATCTCCTCAGGCATGTGAGGTTAGCTGAGCAATAGCAAATGTGGCCCTTGTTGTAAATTCAAGAACATAAGTGTGATGGTGAATAGCTGTTTTGCCTTCTGCTGCCTGTGGGACAGTTGTTTGTAAGCCTCTGTCTTGCAAAGTGCTGTGTATATTGTGTTGAGATTAAGGATCTTTTCAGCTGGTCTATATTTGGGGCTTAATAAGAAAGCATGTGTGCTAAGAATCGTGGAGAGATATCTCTTCTAGGTCTTTGAATTATGAATTCTCTGATGTAAAATATACAGTAAAGAAAAATAATCAGTACAAATCCAAAAGGTTACCAAGTTATAATTTTTAAAAAATCTTAGGAAAAGTCACAGAAATTGCTACATTTGATTCTACTGTTACAGATGCCTTGCTTTAACAAAGCTTGTGAAGACAGGGGACTATCTCTCTATGACTTTTCAGTTTTACTTGGTGCTAAACTTGAATGAATTATCTCAAAATTCTGTAGTTTGGCTCAAAATTTCAAAATTTGACTTAGGTATGGTGGCTAAATGATTGCTAACTCTGTGCCTTCTCAGTTTTTTTTTTTTTAATTTTGTATAAATTTAAGGGAGAACAAGTGCAATTTTGTTACATGCATATGTTGTGTAGTAGTGAAGTCTTGGCATTTAGTGTATCTACCATCTGAATAGTGTACATTGTACCCATTATGTAATTTCTCATTCATTTCCCCCTTACCCCCTCCCCCACTTCCAAGTCTCCAATATCTGTCATTCTCCTCTTTGTTCACGTGTACACATTATTTAGCTACCACTAATAACTGAAAACTTAGTATCTGAGTGTCTGTTTGAGTTGCTTATTTAAGATAATGGCCTCTGGTTCCACTCATGTTGCTGCAAAATCTCAGAATTTTAATTGGTTTATATTATTTGGATATTAATTGGATTCAGATTAACCTTTCTTCAATTCAATTGTCATACATTTTTCTGATGCTTATGACATTTTAGATGGAAGTGTGTAAAAATGTTTTGTCCAACATGCCAAATTTATTTAAAAATTTAAAAAGTAAAATGTAGACTAATGTGTGTAAATTGCAAAATTATAACTTAGGTGACTAGATTGATAATTTTTAATGAGCTAGGAAATACATGCTCACCGCAGTTGCAAATTTTAATTTCATCTCTAAATTTTTAACCAATATCCTTAAAATTTTGAATATAGTGATCTTTGTTTTTATAACATGAATTAATACATATGTCAAATCTTTATGTAGATTTGTTGCCATATGGATTCCAGTATTTTGCTTCCTGAATAAAATTTTGTGATGATTTAAAATGCAGCCGTGCATGTCAGTTTCAGCTAAATTTACTGGTGGAGTATCAAGGAAGAGTAGTTTTTAATCCAATTGAATTAATTGATGAACTAATGGGTTTATCAGTTGGTGCTTTTTAATGGCAAATGTCAGAAACACAACACAGAGTGATTTAAAAATATAACTGAAAAAATTCTAAGATAATGGCTTCAGGGTTTGTCAAACCCAGATGGTAAAAGGGCAGTTTCCTCTCTCATCAGTCTCTTCCTTATCCCTATCTATACCCAATAATTTGATTCTTTATTCTCAGGAGGTTTTCTAAGTACTATCAAGCATATACTATATAATATACTGCTCCCACTTTATATTTTATGTTTTGTAAACTCAGTGGAAAGAGAATGCCTCTATCCCAATATTTTCACTAAAAACCATAGTTCTAATTCTCATTAAGCCTGTTGTAAAATATATCTTCATTTTCAGATTCAACCACTGTGGCCCATGTGAATGTTCTTTCTGTCAATCAGGCCTAGTTAACTTGTCCACACCTGGAACCAGGTCAGCCCCATCCAAATTCCATGAATGAGAATAAGGGTGAGGTGCATTCCCCACAGGATGGGGAACAGATGCTGGATACACCCAAACAATAGGTCATTATGTTTATTATTTTTGGCAGTTTTCCTCTTTAGCAAATGAGTAAGATGAAGACACTGAAGATTTGTGTCCAAATTATATAACATTTGGATATTTGTTTATTAATTAGCTGTGGAATTATAAAGATTCAGATTTTCAGGGGACCTTAAAGTACAGCTAGATAAGACCCTTAAAATATTGCCAACCTAGTGATTTTTAACCACTTGTGAAATATACGTAAGTTACGTACACTAAAAATAATTCTAAAATTTGGGATTTATTTTAATAAAAATAACTAATAGTGATACCCATGTGTCTCATCTTTGTTCCAGTACATTCCCTAGGCAAGGAAGGAAAGGGTAGGTCACATCATAGACATCATTTCTTATTTTTGTTGCATTAGGATGAATTGAGCTGAGAAATATACTCTACCATATCTACCAGTCTTGCCAAAATTGTCTTTTCCACAAAAAAAAAATAGTTTGTTTATACAGTTTTCATCATAATGCTTAGCTTTGGCTTCCTTATCATATAGGTATCTTTCCAGATGTGCTTCAGTTTGCATTGAGCGTGAAATGACCTTCCCATCTTTCACTCAAGTATTCCCTGTTATTCTTCGTGCTTTTTCTCTATAACAATTTAACATGATCTGGCACAAAATGCTTTACTTATTCATGCTAATTGTCTGACTTCCTTATCTAGAATATGAAGCCAAAGAAGACAAGATGTTTTTGTCTGGTTTACCACTTTATTTCTAGAACTGGAATGGTGCCTGGTCTAGTGTAGGCCCTCAGTGACTATTGAGTGACCAATATGCAAAATGAACAAACACTTAGAAGCTGTGTAAGGACATCATAGATTTGAGTAGTAGCACTTTTTTAATGTACTACCCTAATGGTTTCTGTTTATGCTATAGATATTATATTCCTGAAAGTGTGTAAAGCATGAACAGAATAGTGGTTAAATTATTTATATATTTATAGGTTCAAGTTATAGAGGTAAAAGTTAATAAGTTACAAATTTCAGGCTATTATCATTCATAAACATGAGTATAAACTGATTTATCCTAGGGATTCAGAGATAGTTTATTAAAAATTCAATTGTAGTAATTTATCATATATTCAAGTTAAAAGTTAGTGACATTGTCTCTATAGTTGGAGAGGAGATGTGATTAAATTCAGCACCAATCATGATAAACTCTTAGCAAATTAAAATGTCTTGGTAAAGTTATACAACAAAAATCTAAATTGAACATCAAACTTAATGTGTTAGGAACATTATATTTAAATTGAAGAGCAAGAAAAGAATGACCATAATCACTATTTCTATGCAACCTGGTACTGGATGCTATAACTAGCACAGTCAGATGAAAGAGAAGTAAAAGAATAAAGGATGGGGAAGTAAGAAACAAATCAGTCATTATTTGCAAATAATACAATTATTTAAGAACTCAACAGTTTTGCACATGCAAACAACATATAGTTGTGGCTTTTTTACTCCTGTAGTTCAGTGGACAAGAGTGTTACAGACCTTTAATTCCCACTGCCCTGCAGCTCAGCATGTAGGAGCTTACAACTCTTTCACTCCCACAGTTCAGCAAGTTCCAGGTTCTTTTCCCACAACCAAGAGGAATAAGATACATTGACACTGGAGACAAAGTAAGGGAGAGTAGAATTTGTTGAGTGAAAGAAAAGCTCTCAACAGCAAGAGGGGATCCAAAAGTGGGTAGCCACCTGTGAGGCTGAGTCCAGGGTTTTTATGGGCTTAGAATGGGGGAATGTGTGCCATTTGGTTTATGGTTGGCTTTGGAAAAGCCACCATTTGATTGGCTAAAAGGCATCATTCAGAAAGAACCAATTGAGAGACGCGATGGAGGTTCTCACTCTGGTTCATGGATTCAGTCTGTAACTGGTAGCTTGGTTTTCCAGGCTTTAGACTTGGTTTGAAGGTAGAGTTTCACTGGAGACCCGACCCTGTCTGCCTGGGAATTTGTCTGTCTCCTGTTGCGAGCAATACTTACATGTTTTTATTTCAACATAAATGCAACACATTTTTGAAACTTCAAATGCTATATTTTATGAAATGGAATCAAACTAAATGGTGTGTGTGTGTACCCTTGATCTCTCCTTTCATCTTATGAGATATGTGACTATTATTTTAATTTATTTTCCTTGCAGTAAATTTAATTTTTTTTTTTTTTTTTTTTTTTTGAGACGGAGTCTCGCTCTGTAGCCCGGGCTGGAGTGCAGTGGCCGGATCTCAGCTCACTGCAAGCTCCGCCTCCCGGGTTTACGCCATTCTCCTGCCTCAGCCTCCCGAGTAGCTGGGACTACAGGCGCCCGCCACCTCGCCCGGCTAGTTTTTTGTATTTTTTAGTAGAGATGGGGTTTCACGGTGTTCGCCAGGATGGTCTCGATCTCCTGACCTCGTGATCCGCCCATCTCGGCCTCCCAAAGTGCTGGGATTACAGGCTTGAGCCACCGCGCCCGGCCCAAATTTAATATTTTTATGTATTCACATGTGTGTTTTAATTTTCTTCATTATTAGACATAGCTCAAAAATATTGAGGAAAAATGCTTATATAAAAAACATAGATGAACAAGAATAGGATTCCTTTTGGATTGGAAGAATTCAGTGTATGTGGTAGACTGTTAAGCAAGAACAATTTTTGATGTCTATGTATTAGATATTTGTTTCAGGTTTCTGCATGTTTTCTCACCGCATTACCGTGTGAAAATTTATTGTCTGTTAGGTTTGCATTGTTGCTTAAGGGAATTGATGATATGCCAATTTATTACTCTTTCACAATACTAAGCATTTAAATGTACATAATGTTTACACTTTATAAAAAACCTTGTGAGAAGTTTTGTGACTTTAAATTTCTTGTAAACAGATTTCCATTGACTTGTAAAAAATCTTAAGACATTATAAGATAGCTGCAGCTTGATTAATTATATAATGTCTAAAAATCAAATTAGGCAGCAACATATATTTTTAATTGAACTTTTATGTGTCAATTCATTCCAATGTTTCGAATTTGTAGGATGTGAATGCCTTGCAGAGAATGTTTAATTTAGATCATGCATGTAGTACTCCCACATGATCATTGTCAATGTTACCATTATTGTAAATTAATACTACTCTTTGTGTAATACAACTTTTTGAAATACTGTATAGATTTGAGGTTTGTAGTCTTAACATTTCTAATTTCTGGTGTGAGAGAATGTTTTCCAATTGAGTCACTTTGTTGAAGACTAAGTCACTTAGTATGTAAGCATAACCACTTTGCTTCTTGCACAAGAACTCCTGAGAGGTGATTGAAGTTTATATTTTTGGAGAAAAGCAGTAATGCCTATAGAAGCAAAGTCACTTTTAGAAGTCTACAGATCTAGCTGGGCACAGTGGCTTACGCCTTTAATCCCAGCACTTTGGGAGGCTGAGGCGGTGGATCACCTGAGGTTAGGAGTTTGAGACCAGCCTGGCCAACATGGTAAAACCCCGTCTCTACTAAAAACACAAAAATTAACTGGACATGGTGGTGCCTGTCTCTAATCCCAGCTACTCAGGAGGCTGAGGCAGGAGAATTGCTGGAAACCAGGAGGGAGAGGATGCAGTGAGCTGAGATCGCACTATTGCACTCCAGCCTGGGTGACAACAGCAAAACTCCATCTCAAAAAAAAAAGCAAAACAAAACAAACAAACAAAATCTGACAACAGCAAAACTCCATCTCAAAAAAAAAAGCAGAACAAAACAAACAAAAAAATCTTACAGATCTGAAGGCAATGGTTTTGGAATAAATTAGAGTGTAAATTTCTGATTTTCTTGAATCCATGTTAATCACAAAATCTGGAAACCAGAAACATCATTAAGTAATTTACTGTAGTGAATTATCTAGCCAGTGCAAAGATACTTCAAGTGAGAGAAAAATCTTTACTGAATTTTTTTAAGTGAACTTATGGTTTGAGCATATGCACAGGAAACATGCAAATTCTACATAGAAATGAGATTCAGGAGAATTTTATTTTAATGGTAATAAGAAATGACTATGGGATTAATTTTTTTGAGGAGGGCTCATCCTGCAGAGTTTGCACTTAGAGTCATTCTAAATGGTGTGTGAAAGGCAGTTAAGTATTTTAGTTCTTTTATTATCCATTTTATTGGGAAAATTTTATTCTTTGATACAGATTTTTTTTTAAGTTAAGGTTTTTGGACATATCCTTTACACATAGGAAAGGCATTAACTACTATTAAAGATAAACAAAGGCAGACATTGATTACAGTGGTGAGAACAAATTTTATTTAGTAACTACTGATAGGGTGAAGAGTGAGGCTTCCTTCCGATTTGTGCAGAAGTGACTGGTCATTTTTAAGGGAGCATGAAGGGATGGGGAGAGGATAATTTAAAATCTCCAGGTGATTGTAATGTACAACCAGAATTGAGAACCACTGGTCCAGTTAGACCCCTCAGCTAGCCATCGGGGTCCAGGTCAATGCTTCTCGATGTATTGGGAGTCTGGGAGAGGGCAGCACTCCAGTAAAAAATTACAAACGGTTGGTCAGTGTGTATGTGTTTAGACTAGTTGTGTATGTTAGCTGGTAATCAAAGAAGTTAAGATTCTGTATACCCAGAGAGACTGGAAACAGAGATTCCTATTCTGCTGATGGAGTTTGGTTGCCTCTAGTGCAGAGATTTGGATGGAGTCATTATGTGTTGGAAGTTTCACAGTTCTTACTACTTTATATTATATAAAATTCAGATGAAAGAATTTACCAACTTTTGCCTAGCATTTTCAGAGGCAGAAGCAGGAGGGATTGCGTGAGCCCAGGAGTTTAAGATTAGCTAGGGCAACATGGTGAAACTGTTTCTTTAAAAACAAAAAACAAACAAACAAAAACATTGCGCAAGTGTGGTGGTACATACCTGACATCCCAGCTACCCCGGAGACTGAGGCCAGAGGATCGCTTGAGCCCAGGAATCTGAGGCTGCAGTAAGCCATGATTGATTACACTACCACACTCTAGGCTGAACAACAGAGGAGACCCTGACTCAAAAAAGAAAAAAAAATAATTTACTGATTCTTTTCAAGGTTTCAAGTATGTATGTCTTTTTTAGCTTATTTTTTGAGAAAGTGTATTCACATGGTTTTTAACTTAAATCACATATGCTTGTACACAGTGGAAAGCCACTGTGTCCCTATCAACGTAGTCCTCATTCTCCACCCTGATTCCCAGGTGTGTGGCTTGGTTTCATAACTTGGTTTTCCTTCTTGCCCTCCAGCATTCTTCAGGTTCACAATGGTGCATTCATGATGTAGGTGTGCCATGTTTATCATGTTTACCCTATTCTGTTTGACCTGGGTTTGGGTAGATTGCTTTTTTTTTTTTTTTTCCAAGGGTTTTTCCCAACATGTTGTCAGATGAACAAAGCACCTGTTGTGTTTCACTAAAACATAAGCGTCAGCATTTGAGTAATCAACAGGGTTTGCTTATTTTGTGTGTAAAAAATAATATACATCATTAGGTTATGAAAACACATTAGTATGGAAATAGCAGCAAAACTCTAAGAGTGATTTAGGTGGCTTCACTGTCTTGGTTATTTAGGGAAAAATGAAACTGAGAGTGATTATTGCTTTCATGGGACCAGAAATTTGATGTGATAGAAATAGGCCTTCTCACCTAATTAGGGAAGATGGCTCTTTTGTTTTAGACTATGAGTAAGTCCTGTAATTCTGAAGTCTCAAACCTGAGTGTCTTTCTCTAGATACTATAATGTGTTGTAGAAAGTCTAAAAGTTCACTGACATTGTTTGTCTGAATTTGCCAGCTACATTACTCAGAAACACTACATTTCTCTTGAATGCACTTTTGTTAGTATCTACCGTGTGTCTTCTGTCATCCTAGCTGAATATAACCTCACTATTTCTGATTGTATATATTTTTTTCACATTAAGTAGCCTAGTAAAGCTGCTAAATGAAGGGTATTAATGAAAATTAGCCATTCATAACATATGGAAAGAAGACATATTTTTTAGAGCATGGTGTGCACCGAGAACTGTCATATAAACTCTTACAGAAACTTTAGGATAGCTGCATGAAGTGGGAATTGCTAGCTCTGTCATATGCTAGTGAGGAACCCAAGCCCAGAAACTCAAGTCACTTCACATGCATAAGCTAATAAGGGACTGAACTAGATTTGGACCTCAGATACACCGCTATGCTCAGTGAAGCTTTAGCAGAAGAGCTTCTTAAAGTAACAAATACAATGTATATACTTTGTATATCCCTATACACCTATGTTTGCATATATACATATACTACATATATACACATATATATGTAGAAAATAAAATGAAAGCCATGTTCCACTGTCAATATTTAGTGAGCTTTCACTTTATCCTAAGAAGCAAACTCATTTGTATTAATCTCCAGATTATTTTATGGTCTCATCTTCTCTCTTTGCCTTTTTGGGGATGGGATGCTGTGGGGAATGGGGGTTGGCAGGGCCTTTCCTCAGCTTTGGATGCAGAGGAACCAAGGAATCTGGCCTGGTTGTGCTTGGAAAACACGACAGTATTATCAGTTCTTCTGGAGGAGTGCAGAGCAAGAAATGGACCTTAGCAGATGGTCTGTAATCATCATGGCAAGAATGGATGTGCAGGTGTGGGAGGGGACTTGGAGATCACAGTCTTCTAACGAGATTCCTTGAGAAGAAGACATATGAAAGGAAAGAAGCTTTTTATAATGGAGCAGCCACAGCCTGGCCCCAGAGATGGGGAGGAAGATATTAAAGTTGCTTGATTAGTTCAGGTATTGCTGCACTTTCTTAGACTCTGTCTTCTGGCCAGAGGGAAGCTGAGGATTCCCAGGACTTCTAAATGGGGGAAGCTGAGGCCCTTCCCAGCTCTTCTGGGAAATGCCTATCTCAGTTAGATCTAATATTGGCTATCTGTATCATCAAGATACAGATAGACTGTTACCTGGGCTACCTCAATCAGCTACAGTGGTATGAGGAAGAGATGGGCAAATCTTTTAGTGAAGTATTAAGAGTGAGTCAACTTAAATATCAACCCTTTTTTAAAAAAGCAAAATCTCAGTGGAAATACTTGGTTTTAGGAGGAATAGTTCTTTGACACTTGCTTTGTTTCACTGCCAGAATTGGCTCAGTGGGATACATTCCAGAGGGAACTAGAAAGCTGTAACACTGCTTTTCTGATAATGCCCACCTTAATTATCTGCACATCTTAATTACTTTTGCTTCAAGGCATCATTGTGTGGTTTACTTTGATTTGGGTTGGGCTCTGAATTGTAGATTATATAAAGAACCTTGTAAACAGAGTTTTTCATGCTTTTTAAAAAATTTACCACTCTGATTCTTGGTGGGATGAGGCAATAATGGTGGTATTGCAGGAACCTATTGGAATGATCTGGGGAATTGTTTCAAGCTGCAAAAGTCTCTACTCCAATCTCTTATGCTAGTGATTCCAAGAAGACACCTCCCAACAATATCCATCCAAATGTCACATTCTTCATATTAAGAGAGAAAAAAAAAAAAAAAAAAAAAAAAAAAAAACCAAAAGACCAAAAACAAGGTTTTAAACTCACTAGAGCATAATTTCCAAAGTTCGCACAAGTTTCCAGAATATTAATATAGATCCTACTACTCTATCATTCAGTTTGGTCTTTGTCTTCATTACCTTCTGTCTTGACCCTTAATTGAGAGTATAGTTTATATGCTGCAATTCAGTTGGTTTGTGCAAGAAACATCTTACCATTAAAGCAATACAGCAAAATAAAACATAATACAAGGTGTAAATCCAAAGTTAGCTTTCTTTGGCACTCAGATTGTTCTGGGTATAGGGAAATACTTTCCGTAGGTTTTCTCTTTTCTAATACATATTTAGAAAATTTGTGTTGACAGATTGTAGTTTCTTGCCATGCTACTTTGTTAGAAGCTTTATAGTCAAATTTAGGGGACAGTTAAGAGACAAAGGTATATAGATATTAGGTAAGGGAGTATGAAACTTGGAACATAAGTAGTAACAAAAGTATCTGTGCGTGTCAAAGCTCTGAGGAAGTAGAGATTTCAGGTCATAAGGGAGCCAAAGACAGCACCATGTCTCATCTACTTGTATAAGGCTACCTTATCTTTCAGTGTTCTAGGGCAATAGTGTTATGTCAATGAATTAAAATCTAAGTTCACATTCTCCTCTGCCCACAACACGGACTAAAAGGCCTAGATTAGGCTTCCTCTAGGACTAGCAGACGAATCTTCATGTGATTTAAAAGCCTCTTTTTCTCATCTGTCTCTCTAGTTTTTCATCTGTTTTACAAATAAATATTTTTGTCTTAGGTAAGTTTGTTTAATTCTACATTAAGTATTAAATGGTCTGATCTTGGTAAAATTTTACCATTAGTGTTTTCAATTTTCATGATATCAGCCAAAATATATAAAAGATGAGATTCACAGCTATTTGGTTGAAGGAGGTTGCTGATGAAATGGTCTGGAGAGTTCTGAATTCCTTAAAAGTTGGGGAAATAATCCTGCCTAAGTAAAGGAAACAAGACCCAGTGAATTGGCCCTATTTACACTCTACGGGATAAGCACACAGGGGAGTTGTGCCTTGAGGTATCTTTGTCCCGCTTCAGCAAAAGCAGTGCTGTTTCTTTGATTTGTAAAGACTTTTATATATATGCCTGAGTGTGTGTATACATACCTATAGGTATACACACAGACATATATATAAAATTGACATTTAATCCCTTTTATGTTTATGGTATTTATACTTAAGTATTTGATTTCTTCCCAAGCTTATATGAGCAGAAACTTAAAATATGGTGAAATTATTATCTTAATGTTTATATTTTTTAAACTACAGGAGACTGAGAGCATGAGTGTATCACTAATGTAAATGAAGACTTGTTTGTTGAAACAAATTTGCCTTAGAAGTAATTTATGTAAAATGTTAATTTCACAAGTGAGAAAAACTTGTTTAGTAAGAATTTTATGAAAAAGTCCCATAGTTAACTAATTTTAGAGAAATCGTTTTCTTAAATATAAGGTTAACATAAAAAATTTATATACTACAAATATTGGAAATTAGAGGTAAACAATATCACTTATAGTAGTATAATAAAATATAAAAGAGGAATATAAGTATAGAGCAATGTTCAAGATCTCTATGCTTAAAAGTACAAAATACTGCTGAGAGGAATTAAATAACACCTAAATAAATGGATATGTATATAAATGGATTGACAGTATGGCAGTTCTCCACTGAGTGAGTGGTAATTCAATGCAATTGTAATTAAAATGCCAACCGGAATTTATTTTTGAAAATGACAAGCTGATTTTCAAATTTGCATGGAAATGCAGAGTCTAGGTTAGCTGTAATTTTTAAAGGAATGACAAAGTTAGATGACTCATACCAGTTGATTTAAAGACTTGCAAGGCTACAGACTCAAGACTGTGTAGAATTGGTGTGAGAAAAATAAGTAGAGGAATTAAAATAGTCTAAAAATAGACCCACACATATATAAACTGATTTTTGACAAACGTGTCAAGGTGATTCAACAGGAAAAGGAAAGTCATTTCAGCAAATTGTTATAGAATTGGAAACATTTGTTAGAGGATTTTGAGCTTCAATCTCTACCTATCACCTAATGCAAAATTAAACTCAAGATGATCAGAAATATAAATATGGAGGTTAAACAAACCTACAGACATACAACAACAAAGTCGAATCTCAAACATGTTCAGCGATGGAAACCATTTATGAAAGATTTGTATTGTATTATTCCTTTTCTTTGAAGTTCTGGAACAGGCAAAACTAAGGTAATAGAAATCAGAATACTGGAAAAGGGCAAGAGAGATGATGGAAATGTTCTACATATTAATGAGCATGGAGGATATACAGTTTTATGTATTTGTTAAAATTAAGCTTTACAGTTGAAATGTGCAGTTTGTAGTTCTCTGCAGCAATTAGCTTCCTTAAGAAATCACATCAGATTGTACATGTTATCTGTGCATCTCTAAGCAGGCATGTCACTAACATTGCGTTTTACAACTTAGCCTGCCTCAGAACCTTATGTAGCACTCAGGGTTCTCCAGAGAGACAGAACCAACAGAATATATATATTCTGAAGGGGTGAACTATCACGTCCACCCAAACAGTAAGCATCTAGCTGAGAGAGGATGCCTCTATTCTCTTACCTTATCACCCGCACCATCCTATGTGGAAAAATTACAAGTATAATTACATAAGTTTAAGAACTATCATTGGATTTCATTTACTAATGAGAAATCCACTTGTTTTTTGAACCACTCTGAGCTGAGCAGGGGAGACTTCATCCCTTTTTTATAGAGAAGGATCAGAAACACTAAGATGGAATGATTTGTCAAAGATTAAATCATTAAAAAATTCACTATGCCAGGCTTTGTTTTAGAAGCTTGGACTGCACAGTGGAAAAATCATACAATCTCTCTGCCCTTGTACATCTTGCATTCTGTAAGTGGGAGACAGAGTAAAAATAGTACAAAAGAAAATTATATGGTAAGAGAATTACCGTGATAACTTCTAGGGGGAAAAATAAAGTGGAATAAGGTAAGGGAGGAGCCATTGAGGATCCCAGATCTGGATTTGCCTCATTGGGAAGATGTCATTTAGCCAAATTCTTGAAGGAGCTGAGGGAAATCGCCTTGAGATACCTTGGGGTAGCACATTTCACTAAAGGAAGCAACCAGTGCAAAGTCCCAAAGCCCAATATAACTAAGACTAGTACTCTTATATTCACTAGTTCATTCTTTTAGCAAATAAATATCGAGTGAACTGTGTGCAAGCATAGTGCTGACCTTTGGAGCTACAACAGTAAAAACATAGTGCCAAGGCAATTCTTAATTCCTTTGTCTTTCACCTTAGGAGTGGTTCCTACACCATGAGCCACACCACCATTATCAAAGTCTGCAAATGTATTTTACTCTCAGAATTCTCTGTAAGGGATAAATAATTATCTTCAAATATATGGGTGTTATAACTGATTAAGATAATTTAAAAGTATTTCTAAATTCATAATTATGCATTTTCAACTGATAAATACTGAAAATTCAGTATTTGTATTGAATTCAGTAGTTGTATAGTCTGTGAGCATTTCAGACATTGAAAGGGTCTTCATTCTGGAACATACTGGGCAAACCTTTGCTTTACACTATGAAGGTAAGATTGCTGGTTCTTCTAAAAGTCGATCTGCCATTTAATCCAGAAATCCCATTCCTGGGTATCTACCCAGAGCAAAATAAGTCATTATATGAAAAAATACTTGCACACGCATGTTTATAGCAACACAATTAGCAATTGGAAAATTGCTAATTTTCCAATTATAGAACCAGCCCAAATGCCTATCATTCAATGAGTGGATAAAGAAAATGTGGTGTGTGTATATATACACACACATACATACATACATACATACCATGGAATACTGCTCAACCATAAAAAGGAACAAAATAATGGCATTCACAGCAACCTGGGTGGAGCTGGAGATCATTATTCTATGTGAAACTGAGGAGTGGAAAACCAAACATATGCTTTCACTCCTAAATGGGAGCTAAGTTACAAGGATGCAAAGGCGTAAGAATCATACAATGGATTTCGGGGACTTGGGGGAAAGGGTGGGAGAGGAGTGAGGGATGAAAGAGTACACATTGGATGCAGTGTACACTGCTTGGGTGATGGGTGCACTAAAATCTCAGGAATCACCACTAAAGAACTTCCTCATGTAACCAAACACCACCTGTTCAAAACCTATTGAAAAAAAAAATACTAGTTCTAAAAGCCACAGCAAAATGTACTCTTTCTAAAGACAAGGGAGATCTTTGTAAATTTAACAGGAGGAATAGCATAATCAGACCTGTGTTGTTTGGAAGATTACTTTTTATTTTCAGTATGCAGTGAAGCCAAATGGAATAAATCTACTGAGGAATGCTTATTGTTTCATTATAGTTATTATTTTCATTTTGTAACATGGTGACCTAATCTACCATACCTAATTTGTTTGTTCCTATTATCCTAAAACAGCTTCAAATCCCAATTTTTGTGCATTGAACATTAAATAAAGCAATGTTTTTAAGTTAACTGTCTTCTATTAAAAGTTAGCAATTGAAAATGGCTTTCTAGTTTAGCTCTGCCTGGACAACTTCAAGTGAAACCTTAGGAACAATTAAGGCAGACACTTGTGCAGGTATATGTACGTGCTAGTAGGTATCTGTTTTATGTGTCTGCAGGCTGGCTTGACACTTGTAAGTCTGGATGTATTTTCATTGTAGCCTCATGTTTGAAAGTGTAGTCTTTTGTGTTTGAAGTTTTCAATTTGATCTTGATAAGACTATGGTGAACCAAAGAGTTAGTGTATGAGAGATTTCAAAATGTTTACTATCAGTAAAGGTTCCTCTACTGTTATCTAATATTGGATTTTTTAGAGCTGAGATAAATACTTGTTAAGAGAATTGAGAAAAAGAAAGATGGGTGTCAACATATTCAGATTTAAAAGACTAAAGCATGACATATTTGTAGAGGATTTCTCAAACCTACTATTTACCTTGAATATTTTCACTTGGGATTCTCCATGTGGTCTGTATTCTGTTTCTGTACAATATTCTTTCCCACTCAGAAGAAACATTCCTCTGTGATTACTGCTAGTCTCTAATTCATTTCCTAATACTAAGTAAATACACATTCACAATGAATTATCTTATATCATGTTCTATTTTGATCTTTGATGTTGCTGTCAGGCAGAATAACAATATGAAATTATAACAGTTGTGTTTAATGTAACCTGTGTGGTACTTGGCAACATCAAGAATATTCATTCTTTGGTAAGACTTAGCCTTTGGCTTTGTTCCTGATTCAGATTTTACACACATGTGGCTATGTGGTAGCTCTTGCTCAAACATCTAGATGCTTATTGGCTAATACTTTTCACTTGTTAGATGGTAAATATGCAGCCATAACTTTGCAGATAATATTGCCATCTGGGTAGAAATCAATATACATTCTGAATTTTTCTTGTGTACTTTTTACCTCTGTGAATATCAAATGAGATTGGACTACAGCAAAATAGCTCTGCTGTGCCCAACCCAGTTCTGTGATGTCTCAGATTTCTAGAGTTGCAGTGATTTTATTCACGCTTAAGGGACTACTTCCCTTGTTAATATACCAGTTGCTAATGAAGGTTGTGAGATAGTCTGAGTCACACTCTTGCTGAGATTTATTCTTGTCCTGATGATCTGTAGCAATAAGAGAGAGGAAATTGGAAACTTTGAAATGTGCATTCAAAGGTTTTTTTAAAATGTGTGTTTATATCTACCAGAGTCTTGAGAGACATCGAATGATGTTCCAACATACTAAATGTTTGCGTGAGTGTGGATCATCCAATCTGCATTTAAGTTATTTTTTTCTTTTATTTTTATTTATATTTTTGTTATTTTCAGTTATTCTCACTAGAAGAGCTGAAAATATGGCTGTTTATATTTTGGAACTTGTTAAGCCACTTGTCAAGGAGCTGGAGACCTGCTGTATACTAGTCAATTATTTATATTAATAAAATACATTTGAATTGGAATGATGACAGAGTTTCCATGCTACTCTTCAGATTATCATCGTATATGTACATTTCTTTTGAAAGCCACATAAAAGTAAATACATTTAATATGGATTATACTGCTTTTGAAAAGTTGGGTTGTTGATGAATATTATTTACTGAGGGCCTACTGTGTTCCTGCAATGAACTGACTTCTCTAGGTTAACCTGATATTATGCTTACAGTAGACCTATTGGGGAATTATTATTTTATAGGTGAAAAACAAGGCTCTGACAGTTTCTGTAATATGTCCAATCTCCCACTGCTAGCAGAGGCAGACATTGAATAGAATCCCAAACCAGTATGATTTCTAAGTCTTTAATAACTATAATACTATATGTTGCATTGCTTAAAAATACTCTCCAAATAGTTTTGCACCTGTTTCAATCAGTAATTATGGTTTGAAACTATAGTGCTATCTCTATCATTGAACTATGTATTTAATACTCATCTATTTAATGTGCTCCCTCACCTCCTGTCTTTGCTCACACCATACATTTGTTCTCATTGTCCTGACTATAGAATAGGACAAAATTATTTAGGGATTGAAATAAAGAATTCACCCTTTGGGAGGCCAAGGTGGGTGGATCACGAGGTCAGGCAATCGAGACCTTCCTGGCTAACACGGTGAAACCCTATCTCTACTAAAAATACAAAAAAATTAGTGAACCTGGGAGGCAGAGCTTGCAGTGAACCAAGATCCTGCCACTGCACTGCAGCCTGGGCGACAGAGCAAGACTCCGTCTTAAAAAAAAAAAAAAAAAAAAAAAAATTCACTCAAATTCATACAAACTGTCCTGGCATTGGTTCAGTTCTTCATTTATCTAAGACCACAAACTAGATTACCTTGCAGCCTGAAACACTCTTCCTGGGTATTAGCACTTCCTAATCTTTAAGGATGTTTTATTCATCGTCAATGTAATTCTCTGTTTCAACCACACAAATCTCTAGACTCTTCATTACATTATTCCGGCTTCTGCTTCAGTAAAGGAGATTTTCCTTCCTATCATCTCAAATCCATGTCTCCTCCTCATCAACTCCCTTTTTCTCAAGAAATTATGTAATTCTTACCAATCCCATATTCCCTCAAAATTACCAAATTTGAGTTTGGATCTACAAAGTCAGTCATTTTTCTTCACATGAAGCCTTCCATGTTTTTGTTTGACTACATTTTTATTTCCTTCAGGACATTTATAATTGTGCTATACACATTGCCGACACATGCTCTTTGTTGAGCAACTTTTGAGTTGCCTTGAATCTCTTAAGGTTAACAGAAAAATGAAGTAGCAAGAATATTTTATTATATTACAAGCAGAAGTTAGAATTGAAAGGGATTCAGAAAAGTGTCCCAGTTCCTTTGTTTTCTCTGTTACAATATTTGTGCTTGTGCTAGCATGGATTATTGAAATGCTAATAAAATGTCTTTTTGTCTAAACAGAAAACTGTAAATATACATATTGGTCCATAATTCAGAAATATTCAAGTTTTAGGAACGGAAAATCCCCTAGAAATCTGTCAAGAAACTGAGTGTATGTTTTTAGTGTACCATGACTAATTAAATGCATATGAGTAGAACAGACAGGAATAATATAGTACATATGCTTAATGGGCCTAAGCATTTTGATAGGCAATGATTTAGGTATCATGGGGGTAATACTTGTGGAAAGAAAACCTTATCTTTGTTGTTTCAGTTTTTGAATAATATTGGATACTAAAAATATTTTCTTTTTCACGAAGCATACATGAAACTTAATAAAAATAAAATTATTAAAGTGGAGACTATGAATCTGAAAGAGGAACTTTCACTTAAATAATTAATTTTCATCTTTGCACCTGAGCAAAGATTAAAATTGTATGCCTAAAATGTGAATCTTAATCTTAGATATTGTCTGATTCTTTCAGCAAACTTTCTGTGTAGGTTAACGAACATTGTTGAATGCATTGAATCCATTGATGGTGGGACAAAATTCTCTCCTTGGTATTTTTCCTTCCTGGGTTTTCTAGGTTTTGCTCTGTTATATCTGCTATATCCTCTGTGTATATTTGGGAACCCTGGGAGCAAATTCTGTTTTTGAGCTTACAAAAAATCAGGACTCAAACTATTTAATACATATAAATTGTGTAGTACCATATACTGAGGCTAAGACTTCTTTTTTATAGTCTATTATTTTTATTTGACTAAGTAGCCTATCATTTGTAAGATTTATTTTTCTTGAAAAATAAAAAATAAACGTATCAACCAGTAAATTCCTTTCAATTCTGTTCCCCCTCTGTCTTACTCATTTTAGGCTGCTATAACAAATTCCCATAGATTAGGTGGCTTATAAACAGCAGAAATTTATCTTTCACAGTTGTGGAGGGTGGATGTCCAAGATAGGGTGACAGCATGGTTGGATTCTGGTGAGCACCTTCTTCCAGGTTGCTAAGACTGACTTCTTATACACGCACATGGCAGAAAAGAGCTAGCTAGCTCTCTAGCCTCTTACAAGGATACTATTCTCCCTTATAGGAAGGTCATGAGGACTTCTCCCTTCTGACCTAATTACCTTCCAAAAGACCCATTTCCAAATACCATAGGATTAGCTGAACTCTAATGCATTGATATTAGGGTTTCAATATTTAAACTGGGTATGGGGAGCACATACATTCAGTCCATAAAATCCTCCAAAGAAAGTAATGGCTAACGTTTTGCTAGATATCTACCTGGATAAATTTACTTGCATTATCAAATCTGTCTATATATGTATGTATACATACGGATTTGTATGTCCTGGAGGATTTTCAATGCCAGTTTATCTAAATGTATCATTTATTTTAACTGCTATAAGCTATTTTATGGTCTATTGGTGCTGCTCTGAACATTAAGATGTGTGAATATGTACAGTCATGTATGTTTATTTCTGCAAAAGAGAAATCTAAGAAATGGAATTCTTAGGTAAACATTCTTTTATAGTTGCCTCCTTATTCATTTCTATCATAGGTAAGTCATTATTTTGACTGCCACTTCTTTCCCTTGTTCACTTTTCCAATCAATGCCTCCTGACTATGATGCTGAATTGTATAGTGGTGTATCTGTTAGAACTTGATACCTAGAAAATTTATTTTTGCCTGACTTTCAACCCCTCATGGAATATAAAATACGTATTTCAAGTGGTTCTCGTATTGCAATTACTATTATTCTCTTAATCATCAATTGACTTGAGACAAAACTAAAGAAATGGTCGTCCAAAGTATAAACTTGCTTATCCAGATGAGGAGAAGGGAGGCAGGAGCCACATACAAAAATATTGGAGTTTTCTTTCTATTCCTATTGCCACCACCACCGTTATGCCTTGTTATAATAACACTACTATAAATATGAAGGTGTGGATTAGTAAAATGAGCCATGGTGATACGGTTTGACTGTGTCCCCACCCAAATCTCACCTTGAATTGTAGCTCCCATAATTCCCAGGTGTTGTGGGAGGGTCCTCGTGGGAGATAATTGAATCATGGGGCCAGTTTCCCCCATACTGTTCTCAAGTAGTGAATAAGTCTCATGAGATCTGAAATCTGAATCGTTTTATAAATGGGAGTTTCCCTGCACAAGCTCTCTTCTCTTGTCTGCTGCCATGTGAGACATGCCTTTCACTTTCTGCCATGATTGTGAGTCCTCCCTAGCCATGTGGAAATATAAGTCCAATTAAACCTCTTTCTTTTGTAAATTTCCCAGTCTTGGGTATGTCTTTATCAACAGAATGAAAATGGACTAATACACATGGAGAGATATGTCTGTCTGAAAATAGTCTATGGTACCTAGAACCAGTTAGTTTACTTTTGACAGTCCATCCCATTTAAGTTTTCATAAGTGTAGAAAATCACATGCACAAAAATGTCCAAAATAACATTGTAAATCACTTAAAAGACTCTATAGGGATGGTTAAATAAACTGATGTATACCCTCAATGGTAGAGTATGAATTTATTAAAAATCACTAATGACAATTATGAGAAACATGGGAAATATTTGTTAAATAAACAATCAAAATTATACCAAAACTGTAAAAACCCAATCTGCCTAAACATTTGGAGGAAACAAAAGACAACATAAGTAAAATTACCAAGAGTGACTATAGGTAGTATGATGAGGCACTGTGGGGCTTTGTCTTTGTGTGCCTTTCAAGGAAACTGTATTTGTTTTATAACAAAATGTTCAATAATAAATAGAATGTGCCTTTGAATTATATTGCCCTAGAGTGTCTCTGCCATTGAGAAGCAGCAAAAAATGTACTTCCCAAACAGTATCTTCTGAGTTTTTATTAAGAATAATACGACTTTCTATTCATGTTAAATATTTAGTTCATAGTGAAGTCATTTACTTTATTTACTAAATGTGATACTTGTCAGATAGGTGGGATAGCAATAAAATATGAAAAGCAGATTTGTTCTACAAAATATGAAATATGAGATGAAGCAATATGAGTATTTTATATTTTCTTTGCTAATTAGAATCTCGTATGTTTCTATGAAACGCATTTATAAAAATTTACTGGAAAAAATGGATTATGTTTGGTGTATTAGTTCATTTTCATACTGCTATAAAGAAATACCTGGCTGGGCGTGGTGGCTCATGCCTGTAATCTCAGCGCTTTGGGAGGCCGAGGTGGGCAGATCACAAGGTCAGGAGATTTGAGACCATCCTGTCTAACATGGTGAAACCCCGTCTCTACTAGAAATACAAAAAATTATCTGGACTTGGTGGTATGCGCCTGTAGTCCCAGCTACTCGGGAGCCTGAGGCAGGAGAATCGCTTGAACTCAGGAGCAGAGGTTGAAGTGAGTCGAGTTCACGCCACTGCAGTCCAGCCTGGATGACAGAGCGAGACTCTGTCTCAAAAACAAACGAACAAAAAATACTACCAAAGACTGGGTAATTTATAAAGAAAAACAGTTTAATTTTGTACCTTAAACTAAAATTAATGCTGTCAACGGTCACCAGGTTGGGTATATTTCAGGAAATAAGGTTGGGAAAAGACCAAACCTAACCTTATTGGCTTCTCTTACGCACCTTCCTTTGAGCATTCTCTATTCTATCAAAGGGGCAGAATTGTATGTAATAAATTCAGTTTGGGTTCATCTTTTCAATTGCCTATGCCACAGGCCATTACACTGAGGATGGTAGAATAGACAAGGTTAGAGCCCTATGCCTGTGAAACACTAGAGTGTCCAGAGTCCTAGAAGGACTCTAAAGCAACTCACTAGTTATAGTTACAAGGCCATAGATTTGACTAGATTCAGACACACTAGAAGCTTCACGAATTTTTATGAGAAACCTATATCCAAAGAAATGCTAGTCCTGGTAACAGCCTGAGACTGTTCAATCAATCAGGCAAGTTCTCAGGCTTACCATCTCTGACAAAATGAGCTGATAACTATGGCTCCCAGAAATGGCTTTCTCCACAACACTTTTCTCAGTATGGCCATGGGGGAAAATGAACAAGAGACAGCCCTTCAGAAAGCAGAAACTTGGGCTATCCAGGAACATGTTATCTTCCCAAACCTGGAAACCTGTACTTTCCTGCGCTAGGAATATCGACTATGAGGGTGTTATGGATGACGCTGGATTGCTTTTCATTTACTCCTTTGCTGTCATTCTCTTTGTCATTGTTGCTATTCTGTTTTTTCTCTACCACTGATTGATGTGTGAATGTGAAGAGATAGTTACCTTATCATTTAGTTACAGTTCCCTGGGGTCTTTAGTTACAGACCCCAGATCTTTGAGATGAGAAACTGATGCTCTGACTGTAAAGAACTTGAACTTTGAAATAGAAGTAGTCATTTTTAGACTTGAGTCAGCCCTTGTGATTTAATATTTTCTGTCACTCAAAACACAAAAATTTTTACAGATAGATGTTTCTTGGGCCTTTGCAGAAAGTAGCTTAATTGCATTTTTGTTACTTCCCCAACTCAATGTCATTGGCACATTCTATGAGGGTACACTCAAAGTGGAGGGGCACAGGTTAGGTAAAAGAAATAAAGATAAGATTATGACAAACTCGACACAAGTCACAATTAAACTTTGAGTGGATTCTAACTGATTGATTAAAATGGCTGTGAGTGAGCAGTGCCTCAAAGTGAGAATTGGGGAACCAGGGCTGAGAACTTGGTTATGAAGAAAACAAATATAGTTCTTTGGACTCCAGTTTCTCTTATTATAATAAGATCGTGTAGATGCTCTGTACAGACCTATCTAGGTTCCTGGTTGTTAATTTATTTTGTTGAGGTTAACACTGGAGTTTTGCTTTGGATAATTTATGAAATACTTCACTTATTTAACACTTTGGATACAAAGCCCCTTTGTAACAATGGACCAAGATGTTATTATAGGATGCTCTTGAAATGATGTTTACAAACTGTGGTGACAATCTATATTTTTGTGATTTTAAATGTTCATTTTCTGTTAAGGAATTTTGCTGTGGCTTATTTACCAACAACCCCAGCCCTCCCCAAATTCCTAATAAACCTTTTTATATTTCATAAACTTTACTAATTAAAATTATCAGTAAAAGTATTACTATTAAAATTATATAATAGTTGATATAGTTTCTCTAGGACAAAATATTTTTCTTATCCCTATTAATGCTGCCTAGCATCAATTAGTTGGGTAGTTATAGAACAATGTTAAACAGTGTATTTCAGCCAGATGCAAAGAGATATTTTATAAAGCAAATGTAGAGTATGTATTACATATGTTTTTATTTATTGCTCACTGATGTTTACCAACCTTTATAGCAATTATGTATTAGGTTTATAAATTTAGAAATAAATATTGATGATATAGTTATAATGGTTCTGTTGCTCATTTAGATTAATTACATTGCTTATATGTATATATATGAACTGTATATTAAACAACTTAAAAATCTGTAACCTATTTACTGTTAAAACATTGTATTTAAGAAACAATTTTGGCAATGCGGGCTCTTTATAAAATTGTTTTAACAGTAAATAGGTTACCGGTTTTTAAGCTGTTTAATATACAGTTCATATACATATACATATAAACAATGTAATTAATCTGTAATACCCAAAGGATTATAAATCATGCTGCTATACATACACATGCACACCTATGTTTATTGCGGCACTATTCACAAGAGCAAAAACTTGGAATCAACCCAAATGTCCATCAGTGACAGACTGGATTAAGAAAATGTGGCACATATACACCATGGAATACTATGCAGCCATAAAAAACGATGAGTTCATGTCCTTTGTAGGGACATGGATGCAGCTGGAAACCATCATTCTCAGCAAAATATTTCAAGAACAGAAAACCAAACACCACATGTTCTCACTCATAGGTGGGAATTGAACAATGAGATCACTTGGACACAGGAAGGGGAACATCACACACCGGGGCCTATTGGGGGGAGGGGGAGGGGGTGAGATAGCATTAGGAGATATACCTAATGTAAATGACGAGTTAATGGGTGCAGCACACCAACATGGCACATGTATACATATGTAACAAACCTGCACGTTGTGCACATTTACCCTAGAAGTTAAAGTATAATAATAAAAAAGAAACAATTTATAATTGTTGAAGAACATAGTACTTTTTTGTTTCCTTATTTTCAGTATTTATAATATCACCAAATATTTCTATTTTAAAGCATAAAAGGATCTTAGAGGCTGTTATATATGTGGAGAAAAATAATTACACATATGTTGTGAAATATCCTTGAATTAATTTAATAATTTATGCTGTTTTTGTTTTTGTTTTTGTTTTGAGACGGAGTCTCGCTCTGTCGCCCAGGCTGGAGTGCAGTGGCGCGATTTTGGCTCACTGCAAGCTCCGCCTCCCGGGTTCACGCCATTCTCCTGCCTCAGACTCCCGAGTAGTAGAGACGGGGTTTCACCGTGTTAGCCAGGATGGTCTCGATCTCCTGACCTCGTGATCCGCCCGTCTCGGCCTCCCAAAGTGCTGGGATTACAGGCGTGAGCCACCGCGCCTAGCCTATGCTGTTTTTTAAGTAGAGAAAAGCACTCTGTTATTTTCAAAGAGAATGTGATTTTGAAAAAAAAATGTACTCTGACAGGATGATTTGGATTATAGCAGTGAAAATAATCAATTTCATGTCATTAGGTTTGTGTTTTTGTTTTGGTGTACTTGATACTACATATGTGTTTTGTTTATGCCTTGAAGCTAGAGATTTGATAAATGAGTCACATAAAGAATAACAAAATTAAATAATTTGACCTGTTTAACATCATGAATATATTCTTTGACCTGTTCAATTTGATTATGGTGATAGCTAATGAATGATAAAAGAGATTCTAATCTTATTAGAACATTTTAATGAACACTGACTATGGATATGGATGTATTTTAAATTTATTTGGAAAGGAAGTATGTTTTCAAGGGTTTATAATTAGTATTTAATATTTTTTCCTAAGGAAAAGTCCTAAATACATTTTCTTAAAACAATTACATTGTATCACATTTCAGTGGTACATATAAAATAAAAATTGTTTAATCATATAGTTGGTTTTTAAAATTTTCAATAAAATTAAAAATTAGAATTTTAAAAATTTTGACTGTAGTAAAGATCAAAACCTGAGGAAAAAATATTACAAATTTAAAGTCTTCATCTTTATATAATGGCTTTTCTACAAACGTTGTACCTAAAATTACAGTGAAGCTTTTCTAATCATGTGTATCGCATCTATTTGCCATTCTGTGAAACACACAATCATAAAAGATTTTCCTTTTTATATAAAAGCACAAGAATAAGGCATCATAACAGCTTGGAGATACAAGTTTAGCCATCTTAGTCACATACATCTTTGATATTTTTTAATAAAATGTTAGTTTTATGAATGTTTTGATTTTGACTTTCATTAGATAGCACATGTAGACATAATTCCAATAAGCTATATTTATATTTTACGAAGGACTTCTTTCCTTAAATATTTACCATAGAATTTATGGCTTTCTGTTTTTATTGACAAAAAGCTGACTATAACAATTGGAGAATTGGCATTTCACAGTGAAACTTCAGTGAATTCCAGAATAAAATTGTAGAAAATATTGTTAGATGAATATATTCCATTGTATGATTTTGAAATTAATGAACAACATAATGCTTGCCACAAATGCATGTAATGAGATTAGAGAAATTAGCAACCACTTAGGCCTAGATCAATAAAACTACCATTACATTATCTATGAAGGATAGCATCTTATTAAAAAAGTGTAAAAAATACACTCATGTATTTGTTGCTTATGTTATTATATATTATAACTTAACATTTTGACTCTCTCAAGTAAGTTTTCTTACTAATTAAGAGTCATAGAAAATATAGTGTTGTATATTTTTTAAATTGTATCTATATTTCTGGTTCCTGGCCCTAGCTGTATATTAGAATTACCAAAAGGGCTTTTAACAAATGCCTGGGTCCCACCACAAACCAATTAAATCAGAATCTCCCAGAGTAGGATTGGGCAATAGAATTTGTTTCTAGAATTATCCTGGTAATTCTACCATGCAGTTTGGGTTGAGGACCTCTTGTCTGTGTGGTACAAGAATATATACAAAACTATCATAGCATACCACTGAAATAAAATTTTATTTATCTCCATGACTTATAGAGTTCTAACAAACCTAGCAAATTAGGAAAAAACCTTTTCTTGACTTACAACCTTATGATGTTATTGCTGATGCTCAGAAAACATAGATTTCTTCATTCAGTACATGTTAAAATGAATGTAATGTAACAAAATGTAATGGAAGCTCCTGCTATTGCTGGTCATTCTTTGGAAAATCATCTGCTGACATAAATGAACATCATGATTGGTTGACTATAACTAAGAAAAGACTTCTGCAAACACCCTTGGGTGTTTGTTACTGAACAAATGTATGCCACAGTGTATCAGTTTCCTGTTGCTGCTGTAACCATTTACCACAAACCTAGTGACTTCAAACCACAGATTTATTATTTTATAGTTCTGGGAGGTCACAAGTACTAAAATCCAGGGTGTCAGCCAGGTTGCATTCCTTCTGGGGTCTCTAGTGGAGGATTCTATACCTTATTTTCCTGGATTCTCAAGGCTGCCTGCATTACTTTGCTTGTGACCCTGTCCTCTGTCTGCAAAGCGCAGGACTCCAGCCTCTGCCTCTGTTGTTACACCTCTCTCTCTCTTAGCCATCTACCTCCCTTTTTTAAAGGAATCTTGTGATTATGTTGACCCCACTCAGATAAAAATAATCCAGGATAACCTTCTCATTTCAAGATTTTTAACTTAATCATACCTGTAAAACTTCTTTTGCTATGCATGACATTTTCACGGGTTCTACAATTTGTGAATGGACATCTTTAGAAAGGCTTTACTTTGTCTATCATTCATAAAGTTGAGCTACTTTTTTAAAATGCAGCATTTTAAATTTTTCATAGCATAGGATGCCTGTGAAGAATAGAACAAAAAGAAATTTCAGTGCTAGAGTTTCAGAAAACAGGACAGTGCAAACAATACTTAACAAGTACTTGATACTTGTTAAGAAAACTATAAAATATATTGACACGTTTGAATTATGTAAAAATATTTTAGCTCATTATTCTGTATTACTTTTCTGATTGCTTTACCATGCAATTAGAATTTGATTTTACAACATGGTGTCTAAATTGAGATAAGACTTGTGTGTGCCTGAAACACTCCCAAGGCATACACTGTTTGCTCTATTTCTTTATCTCTCCATGTCTTCATATTTCTTGTCAGTAAATACAGACTCAACCAAATTTATGGGGGTTTGATACTGAAGCAATGAAGTGCACTCAATGTTTTTCACACAGGGGTAGGAACATAATAAAGACATAAATTAATACTTGCTGTCAGTATAGTAGATTTATCTCTTAAAAATGCTCATGTTGACACTATTAACATTTAATTATTGTCTGACTTGGTAGATTTATGTATCTTCTATATATTCATTTAATGTTTTTGTGTATCCATACTCTTGAGATCCTGAGGTAGCCATAGTGATATAAAAATAAGTCACTGATGCTCTGCCCTCAGCTGAATAGATAATATCCTATTTAGCGAGGAAACTTAAAAGCAATCTAAGAGAGATACAGAGAAATGATTTTAGTTTGATTATAATGTATAAATACTACATTTCTTTCTTGAAACTGAACCAACGTGGTTTATCCCACAATTTCTCAGTAATTCATGTAAAAATTTGTGCAGGCATAAATATTTTCTTTCATCTTAATCTTTTACTAATTCTTTATTTTAAATTCTGAAGCATTACAGACATAAATTTTCAGAAGTTCTGCTTAACAACTGTACTTCATATGGTATTGGAATCACTAATAACCCACTTTTACCAATCTCCAGATGCCAGCAGATGAATCACAGTAATTGCTGTATGGTCCTTTGTGTATGTCACTTCCATCTGTCACTGTCCTGCAATACATCTGACTGAGTTAGGACCAAAGTCTTACAAGTAAGCAGCACTCCCCCTGTAAATTCAGCATCCAGAACTCTCTATCAATCAGGAAAAGATCACATAGTTGCCTTTAAAAATATTCCAGAGTCTTAAATTCTAGTCAAACGTGATATTTTTCCCTTTTTTTTCCTTCTTTTAGACAACCACCAAGAAATCTTCATTAATCTCTCTGCTGTTTATTGAAGCTATCTTCTTCCTCTTGATTTTCTGGAAAAAGTTGGTACAGAGGGTGTACAGAAAGATAAAAATAGAATTTGCTTAAGAATTCTCAAGCTTGGAAGAACCACAATGGTCACAGTAGGCTCACAGAAATTCCAGAGGGAAAATAGCCATCCATTTGGTGGCCTATGTAAGAAGATAGTTGGTTTTATAAAGTGATAATGTATATAATTGTTGCTGTTTGCTCCTGTGTACTTCTATTTAAAAAGAACACTGGAACTGTGAAGAAAAATATTAATTAGAATATTTTATTTCTAGAGAATTTTTTTCCCACAATTAATTGCTCTTAGTACTCTAACAAGATGTCTTAGAAATAGTAAAAATAAAAATAATTCCTCTTGGTATTTTTATCATTTTCCTTAAAACATTTTAGTTTTGTATAGTGTTTGGTAGAAACATATACGTACGTTCTTTTGTACTCTGGGTTATTACATTTATTGTCTTCATCTACATGGAGATGACCCCCCAGGTGAATATCTCTAATCCTACCTGATTATCTGATCTCCACAACCTTGACTATAACTGTTTCACAAAATTACGGTTCTGTATGTTGCATTGTTTTGTAAAAAGTTGAATTAATGAATTTATATCAAATACGACATATTATATACTTCATTCCTTTTCATTTATTTTATATGTAATACTTTTTTTTTTTTTTTTTTTTTTTTTTTTTT
>NC_037670.1:96592931-96661340 GCF_003255815.1 Theropithecus gelada
TTTTTTTTTTGAGACGGAGTCTCGCTCTGTCGCCCAGGCTGGAGTGCAGTGGCCGGATCTCAGCTCACTGCAAGCTCCACCTCCCGGGTTCACGGCATTCTCCTGCCTCAGCCTCCGGAGTAGCTGGGACTACAGGCGCCTACCACCTCGCCCAGCTAGTTTTTTGTATTTTTTTAGTAGAGACGGGGTTTCACGGTGTTCGCCAGGATGGTCTCGATCTCCTGACCTCGTGATCCGCCCGTCTCGGCCTCCCAAAGTGCTGGGATTACAGGCTTGAGCCACCGCGCCCGGCCTTTTTTTTTTTTTTTTTAGTTTTAAAACTTACATATAATAATCCACCTATCTAGAGTACTATTCCATTAGTTTCAACAAATGTATTGAGTAACCATCAGCACAACCAGGGTACGAAACAGTTCCCTCACTACAAAAATTCTGTCATCATGTTTCTTTTTGGTCATACTTTCTCCCTACTCCTAAAACCTGCCAACTATTGATTTCTCTTCTGTCCTTATAGTTTTGGCTCTTCAACAATGTCATATAAATGCAATGAAACCATATGTAACTTACTGAGTTGAGTCTCACTTCCTTCACTTAGCATGTGCATTTGAGCTTAATTTGTGTTGCTGCATATATCAATAGATTTTTCTTAATGCTGAATAGTATTCTTATGGATGTACCATATAATGATTTACTCAACCCATGGAAGGATATTTTGTTTCAAGATTTTGTGACTATAAATAATGCTTGTATAAGCATTCATGTTCAGTTATTAAATATTTTATATGATCATATGTTTCCATTTTTCTAGAGTAAGCACTTGGGAGGGTCAGTGGAGAATAATATGAAAAGTGCACATTTAACTTTGGGGAAAACATTTTCGCCAGGTATGGTGGTGCATGCCTATATTCCCAGCTACTGCAGAGGCTGAGGCGAGAGGACTACTTGACCCCAGGAGTTAGAATACAGTGTGAACAACTTAGTGAGAATCCATCTATTAAGAAAAGCTCCTAAACTGTTGTACTTTTTCTGAATAATTTTACTATTTTGCATTATGCTAGAAATGTATAATTGATAGTTGCTTCGTGCCTACAAGAGCACTTACTATTCTTGTTTTTATATTAGTCATTCTCATAGGTGTGTAATGGTACCTCATGTGGTTCCAATTTGTATTTCCATAAAATAACTACAATTACTAATGAGATTGAATATCTCTTTATGTCCTTGTTTGCTATCTATATAGCTACTTTGGTGAATTGCTTTAGTTGGTGTCAAGAGTTCAGAGGCATTGGGACTGATAAGAAAACATTCAACAAATTTTGAGTGTAGAATGACTCATAGTGTTTAGGAAAAACAATTTCCTCTAGGATATTAAACTGACATTTGGTCTTCTCTCTTTAAATATTTTGTTATTTTAACGGCATTTTTATTACTGAAGAAGATGGTTGGAATCATATTCTCTTAATACAATGTAGCTTTGAAGGGCAGTTGGACTTAAGGTTGTTTACAGAGAACATGGAATATAGAGCTTAATATCTTCAGGATGTATATCATCTGTAACTTCTTCTAACCACAATTCTTCATAAGAGAAAAAGATTGGCAATTTAGGGGCCTACTATTACCACAATAAATGAGGAGCTTTGCACCAGTGTCTTTTAAGGCTGTATTTAGATATTCATGACTCCTAAATATTTCCACCATTTTCTGAAATTCTTAGTGATGTCATCAATAGGAGAGACATATATACAGTTTAATTTCAGATAAAAGCTCAGAGATCCAATAGAAATGCCAAAATCTTTGGTCCTCTGCATTCCATAATAATCTTTTTCAAGCATAATTTATCTTTCCTTTTCCCTGCTTCATTTGTAAAGTTAAATTTCAAAACTTTATATAATTTATACATAATTTGCATAATTATTAAAACATTGTTTTCTCATTATTGCCACTTTGTATACTAGCATAGAAACATACTTAAAAGGATAATCTAACGGGGAAAGACTGGAGAGCTTACAAAGCAAACAAAGGTAGGTGTGCAGATTCTGTGCTGAAACAAATTGTTGCATCTGGTATTTTCAACTTTTTCATTAGAGTTAAAGAGTGAGCTAGAATAATGCATGCACTTAGAATGGATATTCACTGCCTTTAAAGATGATTTATTTTAAAAACAAGTAATGTATATAAAAATGTAGTTAAAAGTGGAATCACTTTAACAGAAACAAACAGTATATTGAGAGATTGTGACTTTTAATCTACTATATTAATAGTAGTTAATATTAATATTTTGCTTATTTTAAGGTAGAATACTTTAGAGAGTGCTGTGATTTGGGTTTATATCATATTTAAAGCTGATCAGTTTAAGTCTTCTAAGCAGCATGCTTTCAAATTTGTCCAGTTTTAAAACTTCTCTTTATGTATATGCATAAATTTGTTTAACTTTAATATTAAGACTTTGCCTCTAAGCACCAGTTTCATTGGTTTCCATGGACCGCCTAAGGTACAGTAGATTTCCACCAAGCCATATGAGTGTATAACTATGAAGAATTTCCAGATGTTCCTCAAAACCAAACAAAATATCACTCTTCTCTCAGTTGGAGACCTGAGATATATCTTCTAGTTATTGAAAATAATGTGTGGAAATATTTCCAGGTTAGTTGTTTAACCCTTTCTCTCTAACAAAGAGTAGGATGCAAATTATAGATTATTTTGATCTTAAATTGAGCTGTGTGCTGAATAATGTAAGGGTTCCTTTGAAGTCCTGCTTGGAATGTATTACTGAAATATTTAATTATTCTAAATAATTCAGAATCCATTGACTTATCTTTACAGAATTCCGTGTAAATATCCATGTGCTACTTTTAAAAAATGGAAATTATGACATCTAAGTATTTTGTGGTTGATTTGGCACTTTCTGCCAAAAAAAAAAAAAAAATAGAACTGAGTATTTCCTCTAATTCTGTAACTCAGCTTCTCTGTCTTCATCATTTAATGCTTTTTCATTATGAATATGCTTAAAAGACCAGTGACTATTAATTTGTCATTATTCTTTATTTGGAAGTGGATTTTTTGCAAGGGTCAGCGAACTACACCCATGGGCCAAGTCTTCCATTTGCCTATTTCTCTAACTAATTTTATTAGAATACAGCCAATCTCATATGTGTTGTCTATGGGGTGGCTTTTATGCCACAACAGCAGAATTGAGTAGTTATGACATAAACCATATGGTCCACAAATACTATCTGCCTCTTTACAGAAAAGATTTGTTGACCCTGACTTCATCAGATGAAGATTGCCACTCCTGAACCTTGCATTTTTCCCCTATCCTTGAGGTTTTTCTAGAACCCAGTTCTAAGTTACATCAGGATGATGCTATTGGGCCACCACCTGTTTGCATTGAAAGCATGTTTGCAATGTGTCTTGTAAATGGAATCATACAGTTTGTGGCCTTTTTGGTCTGGCTTCTTGTAGTAATTTTTTTTGAAGTGTTTGAAGAAGTCCTTCCTCAAAGATCGCAAAGGCAATGTATTCTCCTACATTATTGTATATGTTATCATTTATTTACCTTCCACATTTGGAAATTTTAACCCATCAGGAGTCCAATTTTTATGTTGTTTTAGGTAGGAATTGAGTTTTTTCTCAATACAATGAGCTGCTTGTTTCAATGCCATCTATTAATCAGTGTTTTTAAACAAATACGGGTTACATTTTTATTCAGATTGTATTAAATATACAAGCATAGTTTAACTTGTAGATCATGGCTGTTAATATTCTATTCGGTGGCATAGAATATCTCAATCTATTCTCTGTTCCTTATGCCTTTTAAAAGGCTTGTAACCTTTTTTTCTGTAGGGATCAGTGAATACTTTGTTAACTAATTCCTACATAGCTTTTTATTTTTGTGAGTGGTCTCTCATTTTATCATATTCTGTAGATATTTATTGCTAAACTGGAGTACCATTGATTCTTATAAATTGGTCTTTTATTGGGCATCTTGTTATACTCTCTGATTAGTTTTAACAGTTTATTAGTTTTTCTAAGTGACCCATGTAGTAGGTTGCAAAGAGTAAAAATCTTATTCATCCTTCCATAACATGTTCCATATGTTATTTCATTTTCCTTTCTTACAGCATTGACTAAGACTTGTTCAACTACCTTAAATGTAGTGGTGAGAGTAGAAATACTTGTCATATTCTCTCTCACTAAAAGAATGATTGATATATTATTATGTATAGTGATTGTTCTAGGTTTAGGTCTCAAACATATAACAATGGAATACTTTTTTCCAGAATACCAATTAGCATATTCCCCAGAAGAGGTAGATATGGCACTTGACTAATGAATTTATTCCTAGCCTGCATTAGAATCACCTGGCTGAACTTAGTGAAATCTGGGCTTTACCCCTAAATTTTTTATATGGCACTTGACTAATGAATTTATTCCTAGCCTGCATTAGAATCACCTGGCTGAACTTAGTGAAATCTGGGCTTTACCCCTAAATTTTTTATTGAATTGGTCTGGGTTAGGACCCAGGCATCAGCAAGATTCTCAGATAATGCTTATATGCAACTACCTTGATAATCACTGGAGCAGGTCACTAATTAATTGTGAAAGAATACATGTCTAAATTAGTTTAAAATGTTAAATATTGACTACGCATTTAAAATTATAGTGATAAAACTGTAGAGAACTGTGGATTTCTCCAGTTAAAAACAAAGTATGTTTAATGGAATGCTTCACGGGTATCATGGATTTTAATATTTAAGAAGACAGTTTTAGTTTCTTAGGGAGAAAGGCATTCCTATAATATTTTGTTTGTGTTGATGGCTTCTTGATACTTAAACTGATTTTTCTTAAAAGATCTGTCCCACCCCAGGATTCCTCATGTTCTATTCAAATGTTCCTAAAATGAGTTAGGATTGAAATTACCATGTTAAGTATCTTGTCCATTACCTACACGCCTATTCTAGAACTATTTAAGAATCACATAGGAGAGAGAGGAGTTTCACATTTCAAATATTTATGATCATACATGAGTAATTTATGAAAAACACACCCACTAAGAGGTCTTCATTCACGTATATTATCAGCATGCATTTATTAAATACTCCAATATTGGCAACCCTCTGTTTAACCTGACAGACATGACATATAACCAAATGTTATCTCTTCAACACTCATATTCTTGGCTGATTGGACTGTAACTACAGCAAGAAATTTCCTTCTAGACTCCCTGTATTGTAGGACACACTGGTCCTCTGCTCTTTACCATTTTTTCCTTTGCCGCCCAATCCTCATGCCACTTTGCTTTTGACTGTTCCTGCTGTGAGGATGGAGCCCACCCCAGCAGCTGACTGATAGCTGCACTTTCCCTTCTAGATGCAGACCCAACTTCAGAACAATGAGTATCAAGCTCCTTAGTTTCTACTTTTTACGGTCTTCTTGTATGATTGCAGAGGGGAAATTCCACAGTGTCTCTACCGCCTTACCTATGGTGGGCAAGTAATCGGGAAATAATTTCTTGTAATTGCCAAGTGAAGAATGTGTAGGAGGTGGAACAGCAGTCACATTGCTTGTTTGAGGGAGGAAGCAAAGAAAGCATGCTTTGGTAAGTGGAGGTGAACCATAGGGAACTGAAATGACATTTTCAATAGAAAATGAGGAAAAATATAGCTACTTGTAGGATAGTTGGGCTTTATTATGTGTCTAAACCACTGGAAAACATTTATACCACAATTATCCAAAGGATTGGTTGAAGAGGGATATCAGTGAGCAAGTGTACCTGTTAAAATGTGTAGTATACTGGAAGTGTCAATGTGCAGAACCTCTGAGAGAAAACACTTATTTTTAAGAGAAAATGCATTCTTTGTTCCAAACAACTTTTCTTGGAAAATACTTTTAGATCTATTTAGTGAGTTGGAAAAACTTTGAGTTTAAAAATCAACAAGATACATTCAAAATCGAACAACAGATAGGTAAAAAGTAAGAAAGAGAAACAAGTAGTATAAAAAGATATGTAACGTTTATATTTTATTGTGTAACTTTTAATACGGATTAGCTTTTTAATCATAAAGGGATGAGCAGTCAATGTTGAGTTACATAAAAGGTTGGAGAAACATTTTAAATGTTTGCTATACAGATGCTTCTACTAAGAGATTTAAAAATAATGTCTTTCTGCCAAAAATCTGTCATGTAGTAATTTTCAGAAGATACTGAGTTCTAATATTTCTCCTATGGCAGCTCATTTCTAAATTTGTTGATTAATTATGTATAATTTAATCGTTTACTTTCTGTTCTTGGAAAAGAAACAGAAGAAAATTGGCAAATAACCCTGTTAAGGAGCTATGACAGTCAATTCTATAAATTAAAAAAAAAATCAGATCCTACTTTTAGATTATGATTTAGACTTCTGTATTTTATTTGTTTATAATCGTTTATTTTATTTAGGGCCTAAAAGTTCACTTTAATATGTGTTAAAACCACAATTGCTTTTGCACCAACCTAATGATTAATTAGAAATGCTAGCTGCTGGTCACAGAAAAATGTAGAGCTTCCTAAACTCAGTGTATTATATCTACCAGTAATATCTAAATTATTTATAGCTTAATATTAGCTTTTGTGTTCCTCTTCCTTTTCCTTCAGTACAGTGCTTCTTGTTTTCTGGATCTAAGGAGAATTGTTTTCCATTGTCTAAGTAGTCAAAACAACTGTTGTTGGAAATAACCTCATTTTAGCCAGTTGTCCAGAAGAAGTGTATGACTTTCTTTCCTGATATAGTCTATGAGAGAGGCACTAGTGAAATGGTGATATAGCATAGCACAAAAAGAACTTCATTTCAGGTACGGTTATGTCTGGGCAACAGAGTCATACTGTTAGTTGGACAATGTCTCATTAAATGCATATTTTTTTCTTGAATTGAAAGCCTTACAATTTCATGCGTAAGCTACCTACATTCTAGTCTAAAAGCATTCTCCTATGAATACTTAATACTTTGTAAAACGATAAAGCAAGATAATCACTTTACCAGTCTGAGAAATATTCCATTTTGGTACTCACCTTTCTGGCACACAGTTTTAGATTATGATTAGCAATGTTTAATTGTGAGACTTTATTAGACAGAATGTAAAGGTAAACAAATATATAGCTGCAGCTTTTTTTTTAATCTATTTTTATTTCTTCAGATGGAATAATTTTTTGACCTCATTATTTCCTGTTCTTAATTTCCGTTTAATTAATGTAGTACATATACTTTTTAAACTTCCCCTGTCATATTTTTCTCCATTTTAATTATATCTTACCTTGTATAAGTTACGGAAGATATGAGCTATGTATTGGAGTGGAAATAACATGTAATTTCTGTGATCTTTTTTATTCATGTAAGACAGGTGTGATGTTTCAATTCTGCCAGCTAAGGAGAATAGAAGTTCTTGTTTCTGACAGTTGGATTTCAGTTTCCTAAAAACCTTATATTCATAAACTTTCCTAACACAATTTCCCATATAGTTCGACATTGACTGCAATTCCTTAATAGTATAGGGTTGTGATTTTGAGAACCCCTTCAGGGACCACTGGTTTTCCAGGTACCCTCAGCCAAATCTAATTGCAATTGCTTGAGTAGTTATCATCACCTCATTTGTTGAGAAACTTTCCTTTTATTAACTGTTGTGTAAATAAAGCCAGGTAGTATACATTTCTTTCTCTTTTAGCATGTGTATTTGTTAACCTAACCGTCAGTCTGGCTAACATTGAACAAGATAATTTATTTGTACAGTCTCTGAGTTTCCCTTTTTTAGAATTCTAGATAGATATCCTAATATTTCTGGTTGAATGGAGTTAGAATTCTTGTTTTGGCCATAAGTGTATTGTTTCCATAAGAATATCAATGTCCATTCTCTCTTCAATTGTATGTTAATGGTGTGTGTGTGTGTGTGTGTGTGTGTGTGTGTGTGTGTGTGTGTTTTACTTCACTCAGTGTCTTGTGTCATTTTAGGTCCTAATTTATTCAGACATAATTAGACTGAAAACACGGATACTAGGTATGAAAATGGGGACTATAAATTTAATAGTTTTATGTTATCTATCATATAAATCTATTTCAATGTAGTACCATTAATACTGGTTGTATATAAAGTATTCCAGATATGTCATATTGCTTATATGTCCCTATTCACTTAATTTTACAATTTTACATTAACTATTTAAAAAGCACATTTATAGGAAACCAAGTTGTAACAAGTATTTATTGGTATTAAAGTGAGCAACTAACTTGGCAATGAACGTGAATTATCTATTTAGCCAGTTCACACGAAGGAAATATTGACCCCTGTTTGTATTTTTTGGCTGATTTTGTCACTTTTCTTATGTAACTTAAAAAACATTTTATATATCAAGTTATTACATAGTGATTGGTGACCATAATCAATTGCCAAGAAACACATCAAAGAATAAGAAAAGTCACTTACAGAATTTAGGCTAAAAGTAAATCATACATAACAAGAAGAAAGGGGAAGGGAAAAATAGTAACAAATATTTGCATATTTACACAGAGCACAGGATAATACAATGCAGAATAAGACATAAGACAGTGTGATCCATTCTTGCTAGCATGTTACAGTCTCTACTAAGAAAGATGGTCATTAGATAAATAGGGTGGGATGAGAGAGGAGTCAGGAAAGCTCTGTTAAGAATACATTGATAGAGATTAACTAGGTAAATAGATGGGAAAGAAATATTTAGGCAGAGGGAAGAGCCCTGAGGTAGAGTATGCATAATACATTCAAAGAAATCAAAGAAGTCCGTGAAATGTAAATATTCTTCTCCTTGATTTTTTTTCCAAGGTGTCAGTGGCTCAGAGATTGACTTGTGTGCCTAAATAAGACAGCCGATAAGCAGAAAGTTGGAATATTCACAAGCCCATTTCTTTTATACTGTACTACACTGACCAGGGTAATAGAGACACATTTATAAGTAATGGACCTGGCAATTTGGACCCAATGCCTTTATTCCAGACTGGATAGTCCATCTCGGAAAACTTGGGGCAGATAAAATTTTAATTTCTTAATACATTTGAATATACTGATCACCTTCTTATATATGGGCACCTTCTGACAGCAAATATGCAAAGAAAGTATGAGATTTTTTCCTGAGCTTTGCAAATTTTATGAATTAGATGACAAGATTTGATCAGCTCAACCCAAATGGGTAGGAGATAGCATATAAATGAGTGCCACTTTGTGTTATGACCTTACAAATTTGGAGAAGTTGGTGATTAAAGCAGGTTGGAAAAGAAGGGGAAAGCTTTCTTGAAGAGTTTGCACTCAAGCTTAGGATGGTATTGTTAGGTAGGAAGAAAGCAAGAAGAAGGTCATTGGCATGGGTGAAGGGGTAGGCAGAAGTAGGATGTTTTTACAGAGTAGTGCTGGGCTCATATTGAGAGCAGTGGAAACCTGGCAAGATCATGATGTAAGAGTCCTGAAAAGTCATCAGGAGAAGTTACACTTGGCACAGTAGCTAGTAAGGAGGCTCTGGAGACTCTCGAGTAGGACAATGTATTTTTAACCAATTGATAACAAATGAGAATTATAGAATGTACTTCCCTTATAGCCTGTTAAAAATAGTTTAGGCTGGCCAGGTGTGGTGACTCACACTTGTAATCCTAGCTCTTTGAGAGACTGAGGTGGGTGGATCAACTGAGGTCAGGAGTTCGAGACTAGCCTGGCCAACAAGGTGAAACCTTGTCTCTACTAAAAATACAAATATTAGCTGGGCCTGGTGGTATGAGCCTGTAATCCCAGCTACCTGGGAGGCTGAGTCAGGAGAATCACTAGAACCTGGGAGGCAGAGGCTGCAGTGAGTTGAGATTGTGCCAGTGCACTCCAGCCTGGGTGACAGAGCAAGACTCTATCTCAAGGGAAAAAAAAAAAAAAAAAAAAAAGTTTAGGCTGTAGCGATAGTGTTAGGAATCTTCATGCAACTATCTACTCCTAATGCTGTCAGAAAGAACCATTGAAATAAATATTTATCAGCCACATCACCTTTAGTCTGACTGTACAAATGAAAACAGGTTAAACTGGTGTAATTAACAAAGTCTGATGAAAAAAAAAAGACCCACAGGTTTGACTTTGTGTACCAATAATGGTGTTACTTAAGAGGTAAGGAATAAAGGGGTAGCTATAAAATGTTCATGTTCAGACAGAATGTGATCAGAGGAATTCTGTCCTTTCTTTCAAATAAGAAAAATTTAATATAGGCTTTTGGAGCTGTTCAAGTGAAGGAAAAGCAAAGAAAAAGTAGCTAGAACTCCATGGTCTTTTCAACCTGAAGATTTTACAGGTTGAAAAGGGTTATGAAGTGTTATAGTTCACTGAGCCATGACCTCTGTAGAAGTCCATCTGACCAGTTCTACCAACATGAGCTATGCCATCTTTTTATGTTTAGGTGCAGATAATTTTTATAACAGTCTAACTGGGAGTGGGTGGGGGAGGAAAGAGAAAGCAATGTGGAAGAAAGGAATTATGATGTTTTTAGAACCTTGTTCTAAGTATTTTATAAGGAAAAGGCTGTTTTTGAATTTGCATTTGCATGTGGATTCCATCTGACAATGAATATATAAGAGTTAGTTAATTGTTGACTTCTCATCATGTGTGGTGTTTCCATACAGACATTGCTGCTGAAGCATATGTGGTCTTATATTATTTTCCATTGACAAGAACATGTGTATGGTATTGACCTAGTTCCTGGAACTGATGATAACTGAACATATTTTATAAATGTGGCTGCTTTCTCCCAGATGCCAAAATTTAAGTATCTGGGTTTAGTTTGTGAGACAAATGTAACTATATATATATATATATATATATATATATATTTTTTTTTTTTTTTTTTTTTTTTTTGAGACGGAGTCTCGCTCTGTCGCCCAGGCTGGAGTGCAGTGGCCGCATCTCAGCTCACTGCAAGCTCCGCCTCCCGGGTTCACGCCATTCTCCTGCCTCAGCCTCCCGAGTAGCTGGGACTACAGGCGCCCGCCAACTCGCCCGGCTAGTTTTTTTGTATTTTTTTAGTAGAGACGGGGTTTCACTGTGTTAGCCAGGATGGTCTCGATCTCCTGACCTCGTGATCCGCCCATCTCGGCCTCCCAAAGTGCTGGGATTACAGGCTTGAGCCACCGCGCCCGGCCACAAATGTAAATATATTAAGCTTCTAGTATTGTTGCTAGTTTGCTTGTTTTATAATCTAAACAGATCATTTCATCTTTTAGTATTTCTCCTTTATCATATATAATCATAAATATTTGCAGGTGATATTAATTTAAAATGTCCAAAATGGTTGTTTTTTCTTGGAGGAGGTTGGGAGAGATGCATAGAGAAAAATTATAAATATTAAATTTAGGTATGGAAGAGAATGTGTAAGAAAATAGACTTATAAAATTAAAGAGAAGTGACTTTTAGGGGGAAGCGGTGGCTGTGGGCGCACCTTCAGCAGACTTAAATGTTCCTACCTGCTGGCTCTGAAGATAGCAGTGGATCTCCCAGCACAGTGCTTGAGTTCTGCTAAGAGACAGACTGCCTCCTCAAGTGGGTCCCTGACACCCATGCCCCTGACAGCGAGACACCTCCCAGCAGGGGTTGACATATACCTCATACAGGAGAGTTCTGGCTGGGATCTGGCAGCTGCCCCTCTGGGAAGATGCTTCCAGAGGAAGGAGCAGGCAGCAATCTTTGCTGTTCTGCAGCCTCTGCTGGTGATAACTAGGCAAATAGTGTCTGTAGTGGACCCCCAGCAAGCTCCAGCAGACCTGCAGAAGAGAGGCCTGACTGTTAGAAGGAAAACTAACAAACAGAAAACAACAGCATCAAATCAACAAAAAGGATGACCGCACAAAAACCCCATCCAAAGGTCACCAACATCAAAGACCAAGGGTACATATATCCATGAAGATGAGGAAAAACCAGTGCAGAAAGGCTGAAAAGTCCAGAAACCAGATTGCCTCTTCTTCTCCAAAGGATCACAGCTCCTCGTCAGCAAGGGAACAAAACTGGATGGAGAATGAGTTTGACGAATTGACAGAAGTAGGCTTCAGAACATGGGTAATAACAAACTCCTCTGAGGTAAAGGAGCATGTTCTAACTCAATTCAAGGAAGCTCAGAGCCTTGAAAAAAGGTTAGAGGTATTGCTAGCTAGAATAACCAGTTTAGAGAAGAACATAAATGACCTGATGGGGCTGAAAAAGACAGCGCAAGAACTTCATGAAGCATACACAAGTATCATTAGACAAATGGATCAAGTGGAAGAAAGGATATCAGAGATTCAATATCAACTTAATGAAATAAAGCATGAAGACAAGATTATAGAGAAAAGAATGAAAAGGAAGGAACAAAGCCTCCAAGAAATACGGAGCTATGTGAAAGCATCAAACCTACATTTGATTGGTGTACCTGAAAGTGACAGGCAGAATGGAACCAAGCTGGAAAACACACTTCAGGATATTATCCAGGAGAACTTCCCCAGCCTAACAAGACAGGCCAACATTCAAATTCAGGAAATACAGAGAACACCATAAAGATACTCGAAGTTACTAGAAGAGCAACCCCAAGACACATAATTTTCAGATTCACCAAGGTTGAAATGAAGGAAAAAACGTTAAGCCAGAGAGAAAGGTCAGGTTACCCACAAAGGGAAGCCCATCAGACTAACAGCATATCTCTCAGCAGAAACTCTACAAGCTGGAAGAGTGTGGGAGTCAATATTCAACATTATTAAAGAACGCTGGTCGCGGTGGCTCACGCCTGTAATCCCAGCACTTTGGGAGGCCGAGGCGGGTGGATTACGAGGTCAGGAGATCAAGACCATGGTCTTGATCTCTACTAAACCCCGTCTCTACTAAAAAAATACAAAAAATTAGACAGGCATGGTGGCAGGCGCCTGTAGTACCAGCTACCCAGGAGGCTGAGGCAGGAGAATGGCATGAACCTGGGAGGTGGAGCTTGCAGTGAGCCGAGATCACGCCACTGCACTCCAGCCTGGGTGACAGAGTGAGACTCCGTCTCAAAAAAAAAATTACTAAAGAAAAGATTTTTCAACCCAGAATTTCATAAGCAGCCAAACTAAGCTTCATAAATGAAGGAGAAATAAAATCCTTTACAGACAAGCAAATGCTGAGGGATGTTGTCACTACCAGGCCTGCCTTACAAGAGCTCCTGAAGTAAGCATTAAATATGGAAAGGAAAAACTGGTACCAGCCACTGCACAAACAAACCAAAATGTAAAGACCATTGACACTATAAAGAAACTGCATCAACTAATGGGCAAAACAATCAGCTAGCATCATGATGACAGGATCAAATTCGTACATAACAATAAAAACCTTAAATGTAAATGGGAAAAATGCCTGAATTAAAAGACACAGACTGGCAAATTGGATAGAGTCAAGACCCACCAGTGTGCTGTATTCAGAAGACCCATCTCATGTGCAAAGACATACATAGGCTCAAAATAAAGGGATGGAGAATATTTACCAAGCAAATGGAAAGAAAAAAGCAGGGGTTGCAATCCTAGTCTCTGATAAAATAGACTTTAAACCAACAAAAATCAAAAAAAGACAAAGAAGGGGTTGGGCGCAGTGACTCACGCCTGTGATCCCAGTACTTTGGTAGGCTGAGGCGGGTGGATCATGAGATCAGGAGATCGAGACCATCCTGGCTAACACATGAAACCCTGTCTCTACTAAAAAATACAAAAAATTAGCCAGGCATGGTGGTGGGCACCTGTAGTCCCAGCTACTTGGGAGGCTGAGGCAGGAGAATGGCATGAACCCTGGGAGGTGGAGCTTGCAGTGAGCCAAAATCGCGCTGCTGCACTCCAGCCTGGGCAACAGAGTGAGACTCCATCTCAAAAAAAAAAAAAAAAAAAAAGAGAAAATGAAAAAAGACAAAGAAGAAGGGCATTACCTAATGGTAAAGGGATCAATGCAACAAGAAGACCTAACTATCCTAAATATATATGCACCCAATATAGGAGCACCCAGATTCATAAAGCAAGTTTTTAGAGAGCTACAAAGAGATTTAGACTCCCACACAATAATAGTGGGAGACTTTAACACCCCACTATCAATATTAGATCAATGAGACAGAGAATTAACAAGGATATTCAGGAATTGAACTCAGCTCTGGACAAAGCAGACCTGATAGACATTTACAGAACTCTCCACCCCAAATCAACAGAATAAACATTCTTCTCAGCACCACATTGCATGTATTTTACAATTGACCACATAATTGGAAGTAAAACACTCCTCAGCAAATGCAAAAGAATGGAAATCGTAGCAAACAATCTCTCAGACCACAATGCAATCAAATTAGAACTCAGGATTAAGAAACTCACTCAAAACCACACAACTACATGGAAACTGAACAACCTGCTCCTGAATGACTCCTGGGTAGACAACAAAATTAAGGCAGAAATCAGTAAGTTCTTTGAAACCAATGAGAGCAAAGATATAACATACCGGAATCTCTAGGACACAGCTAAAGCAGTGTTTAGAGGGAAATTTATAGCACTGAATGCCCGCAGGAGAAAGTAGGAAAGATCTAAAATTGACACCCTAACATCACAATTTAAAAAACTAGAGAAACAAGAGCAAACAAATGCAAAAGCTAGCAGGAGAAAAGAAATGACTAAGATCAGAGCAGAACTGAAGGAGAGACACAAAAAACCCTTCAAAAAATTGGTGAATCCAGGAGCTGGTTTTTTGAAAAGATTAAGAAAATAGGCCAGTAGCCAGACCAATAAAGAAGAAAAGAAAGAAGAATCAAATTGACACAACAAAAAATGATACAGGGGAGATTACCACTCATCCTACAGAAATACAAACTAACATAAGAGAATACTATAAACATCTCTATGCAAATTAACTAGAAAGTTTAGGAGAAATGGATACATTCCTGGACACATACACCCTCCCAAGACTAAACCAGAAAGAAGCTGAATCCATGAATAGACCAATAACAATTTCTGAAATTGAGGCAGGAATTAATAGCCTACCAACCAAAAAAAGTCCAGGACCAGACGGATTCACAACTAATTTCTACCAGAGGTACAAATAGGAGCTGGTACCATTCTGTCTGAAAATATTCCAAACAACAGAAAAAGAGGGACTCCTTCCTACTGATTTTGTGAGTCCAGCATCATTGTGATACCAAAAGCTGGCAGCGACACAACAAAAAAACAAAATTTCAGGCCAATATCCCTGATGAACATTGATGCAAAAATGCTCAATAAAATACTGGCAAATAGAATCCAGCAGCACGTTAAAAAATTTATCCACCATATCAAGTCGGCTTCATTCCTGGGATGCAAGGCTGGTTCAATATACGCAAATCAATAAATGTAATCCATCACATAAATAGAACCAATGACAAAAACCACATGATTTTCTCAATAGATGCAGAAAAGGCCATCGACAAAATTCAACACCTCTTCATGCTAGAAACACTCAATAAACTAGATATTGGTGGAACATATCTCAAAACAATAAGAGCTATTTATGACAGACCCATAACCAATATCACACTGGGCAAAAACTGGAAGCATTCCTTTTGAAAACCGGCAGAAGACAAGGATGCCCTCTCTCACCACTCCTATTCAACATAGTATTGGAAGTTCTAGCCAGGGCAAACAGGTAAGAGAAAGAAATAAAGGGTATTCAAATAGGAAGAGAGGAAGTCAAATTGTCTCTGTTTGTGGATGACATGATTGTATATGTATATTGTATATGAGAAAATGGAGAAAACCCCATTGTCTCAGCCCAAAATCTCCTCAAGCTGATAAGCAACTTCAGCAAAGTCTCAGGATACAAAATCAATATGCAAAAATCACAAGCTTTCCTGTACATCAACAATAGACGAATAGAGAGCCAAATCATGAGCAAACTCCCATTCAAAATTGCTACAAAGAGAATAAAATACCTAGGAATACAACTCACAAGGGATGTGAAGGACCTCTTCAAGGAGAACTACAAACCACTGCTTAAAGAAATAAGAGAGGTTACAAACAACTGGAAAAACATTTTGTGCTCATGGATAGGAAGAATCAATATCGTGAAAATGGCCATATTGCCCAAAGTAATTTATAGATTCAATTCTATTCCCATCAAGCTACCGTTGACTTTCTTCACAGAATTAGAGAAAACTGATTAAAATTTCATATTGAACAAAAAAGCCCATGTAGCCAAGAAAATCCTAAGCAAAAAGAACAAACCTGCAGGCATCATGATACCTGACTTCAATCTATACTATAAGGCTACAGTAACAAAAGCAGCATGGTACTGCTACCAAAACATATAGACCAATGGAACAGAATAGAGGCCTCAGAGATAACACCACACCTCTACAACCATCTGATCTTTGACAAACCTAATAAAAACAAGCAATGGGGAAAGGATTCCCTATGTAATAAATGGTATTGGGAAAACTGGCTAGCCATATGCAGAAAACTGAAATTGGACCCCTTCCTTATACCTTATTCAAAAATTAACTGAAGATGGATTAAAGATTTAAACATTAATACCTAAAGCCAGAAAAACCCTAGAAGAAAGCCTAGGCAATACTATTCAGGACATAGGCATGGGCAAAGACTTCATGACTAACACACCAAAAGCAATGGCAAGAAAAGCCAATATTGACAAATGGGATCTAATTAAACAAAAGAGCTTCTGCACAGCAAAAGAAACTATCATCAGAGTGAACAGGCAACCTACAGAATGGGAGAAAATTTTTGCAATCTATCCATCTGACAAAGTGCTAATATCCAGAATCTACAAAGAACTTAAATTTACAAGAAAAAAAAAAAACCATCAAAAAGTGGGCAAAGGATATGAACAGATACTTTTCAAAATAAGACATTTATGTGGCCAATAAACATAAGAAAATAAAGCTCATCATCACTGATGAGAAATGCAAATCAAAACCACAATGACAATGGTGAGCATTAAAACGTCAGGAAACAACAGATGCTGGAGAAGATGTGGAGAAACAGGAATGCTTTTACACTGTTTGTGGGAGTGTAAGTTAGTTCAACCATTGTGGAAAACAGTGTGGCGATTCCTCAAGGATCTAAAACTAGAAATAGCATTTGACCCAGCAATCCCATTACTGTGTATATATCCAAAGGATTATAAATTATTCTGCTATGAAGACACATGCACATGTATATTTGTTGCAGCACCTTTCACAATAGCAAAGACTTGGAACCAACCCAAATGCCCATCAATGATAGACTGGATAAAGAAAATGTGGTGCATATACACTATGGAATACTGTGCAGCCATAAGAAAGACTGAGTTCATGTCCTTTGCAGGGACATAAATGAAGCTGGAAACCATCATTCTCAGCAAACTAATACAGGGACAGAAAACCAAATACCACATGTTCTCATAAGTGGGAGTTGAACAATGAGAACATATGGGAACAGGGAGGGGAACATCACACACCACCAGGGCTTGTTGGGGGGTTGGGGTGAAGGGGAGGGATAGCTTTAGGAGAAATACCTAATGTAACTGATGGGTTGATGGGTGCAGCACACCACCGTGGCACATATATACCTATGTAACGAACTTGCACATTCTGCACATGTATCCCAGAACTTGTAATAAAAATAAAAAGTATTACAGGAGTGTGTAAAGTAATTTTTTAGATTTTGTGATGTTCGTGATAATTGTCAGCTTTTTTAATAAAATGACTTACATCATCTGTTGTATGCTTGGTTTTTTAATGTGTTCTGCTGTATTTTCTATAAATAAAATTTAGCAATGTTATTAAAAAAGTAGTTTTTTATTAATAACCTCAAAAGGCATTATATGTTTCTCAATCACTAAAACACCAGCTAGGTTTAGTAGACTCTGCAAAAGCAGAGTGTAGACAAATGTATTTTGTATCATTTTGAAGAAAAAGATCTAAAGTAAAATAGTGTTTTCTACAGCACTTTCAGCCCCAAAATTAAAGAGAATGTCCTATCACTGGAATGACTCTTCAGTTGAGTGATTACCTACGGAGAAGAGTGTGGATAAGACTTAATGGTGTGCACTTGGAGCTAGGCAATTGTGTAGTAATATTGTAAGCATGCAGGAAGAAACTTGGAGGCCAATTATCTGGTTTAGATCTTCATTCTGTGACCAATTAGCACTGTGACTGTAGGCAAGTTTCCTAAAACTTTTCGGGCTTTACTTTCCACATCTTTGAAATTGGAATAAAAACAGCACTTTCCATAGGGTTTGTTGTATTAAATGTTAAACTTGTAAAGTGTCTAGCAAAATATAAGGGCTACAGAAATACTATCTATGATCATTATTATTAGGATATGAACATAGATCTTATCAGAGTATATGAAGGTGAAGCCATAAGATTTGAGAGGGTATCCTAGGCCAACTTGTGAAGAGTGGAGAAAATAACCGAGGACAGAGTCCTAACGAATCCAGCATTTAAGGGAAAAGTAGAGGAATGAGGACATGCTAAGTAGCCATACACGTAGGAAGAAAATCAGGCAAATATGATATTGTAGAAACAAAGGAAAAGAAGAGATCAAGAAAAAACAATTGGTTAACATTACCAAATACCAAAAAAAAAAAAAAAAAAAAAAAAAAAACCAGTTTGCAGCATTTCATAATGCCACATGCCACCATTAGGTTATAATCTATATAGATAGACTTCTCTGTCTAATGTTCATATCTTATAAGGTGAGTGGTGTTCTTAAAGTTGGCTGGTGCAAAGAGGATTCTCTAATTTCCAAAAGGTGCCAGGTAAGATTAGTGAAAGATAAAGCATTTGCTTAAGTAGGAAAGTTGTAGCTAAGTAGAAAAGTGGTAACCTGTGACCAGAACTGTTACAGTGTAGTTGTTAGGGAGAAACCAAATAGCAGGAAGTAATAGGCTAAGAGCTGGAAAACTGTAGAACAATGATGATATTTGTGGAAGAGGGGAGGAAGGCATGCAGCTGACAAGTGTGGATCTGTGTTGTTTTAAGATGGGAAAACATGCTAATGGTGAAGAGACACTAAGAAGGTGGCAATGTGGGGATAGAGAGGGGCTTGTGTAAGGATAGCTAGCAGGTTAGGATACAGTCCCTGGTGAGCCTGAAAGAGGCAGACTGCTGGGTTATAACAGAATGCAAGGAGAAAAGACTAAGTTCTTATGCAGCTACTTTGTAACTTTGGTACAAAACTTTGGTGGCTAACACTGTCTTGAAATAAAGATGTACATTTTAAGGAGAACTATATAAACCCAGTCTCCAAGTAAGAAGTATTATACGTACTTTGGAGTAAAATTTGATAGCTATGGAGGCAATTAATCTTTTTTTTTTTTTTCTTTGAGACAGAGTTTCTCTCTTATTGCCCAGGCTGAAGTGCAATGGTGGGATCTCGGCTCACCACAACCTCTATCTCCTGGTTTAAGCAATTCTCCTGCCTCAGCCTCCTGAGTAGCTAGGATTACTGGTGTGTGCCGGCTAATTTTGTGTTTTTAGTAAGGATGGGGTTTCTCCATGTTGGTCAGGCTGGTCTCGAACTCCCGACCTCAGGTGAACCGCCTACCTTGGCCTCCCAAAGTGCTGAGATTACAGGTGTGAGCCACTGCGCCCAGCCGAGGCAATCAATCTTGGACCCATTCAATAGGAATTACTTATTTAAAAAATAGGATCCCATGGTTTAGCATTCCAATGGAACCCTGTAAGTACCCAGGACCAACGATGATGAAGCTTTGGTCTGGTGGCATTGATGAGTGTCCCAAGGAGGCAAAAGTCTGTTTTACTAAACAAGTCTTGATTAGAGTCTTGAAAATAATGCCAAAAGTGATACTGTAGAGCTGTCAACTCTTTTTTTCCTTGAATAAAAATGATCTTCAAATGTTAGGAAAAATATTCAGAAAGTACTTACCTCTTCATCTGTATATCTGTAGTACCAAAAACTCCTTTAAATACCTTCCTACAAAAAAATCAGTTTTTCTTAATAGACCTATTTTTATGTGTTTTTCCTCTGTTTGATGATAAACAGAGAAGATAAACTTTATTACCATGTTTATTTCCATTATGAATTATGAAATATGTGATACAGACAAACCAGAACTTTTTATACTAAATGAAGTCAACTTGAAAACTAACAGAAACTAGATATCAAATATAATTCTACCTTGTATTTATACTGTTATGTATATTCCAAGGAGCTAGGATCTCTTCAGTAATTAAATATCCCACATATAACAAAAGAAACTGGTACTCTTTTTAGTTATGTTTAATGATTCAGAAGTTACTCTAACTTCAAAACAACTTAATGTAACCCAGTGATTTATAGAAAACACCAACGTGGTGGAGTTTTACTGGATGGTTATTTTTTAGTATCTTTGCATTTATGCATTCTTTTCTATAGGGCCTCATAACAAGAAATTTTATCATGTCTATTCTGCATAAAAGTTGGTTTTTCTTTGCCAGCAAATCACTTATAAACATAGAAAGCTAACTTTTTACGATCAGTTTGATTAAGTTTGGTATCCAAAGGTGTTTTTTTTTGTTTTGTTTTGTTTTTTAGTTCAGAAGATATTTGTCATTATAAAAATTAATATTTGCTAGTTTTAAAAGGTCTGCCTTGAGGATCTATTGAAATAGGATAAAAATATAGTATTTCTAGGAATATACAAAGCTTTGTACTTTTCTCACGCCTCATACTGTACTAGTTAGGGAAAGAGCTAATCATACTGTACTAGTTAGGGGAAAGAGCTAATCTCTAACAAGGAGATTACAACATGCAGTGGTTCAGACAAGATAGATGTTTATTTCTGTCTTTGGTGACAGTCAAGGTAGACTGTCCAGGGCAATTAGGAGTTCTTCTTCATGCAGCAGTGGCTCTCTCAATTTTTTTTTTTTTTTTTTTTTTTTTGGAGACAGTTTTGCTCTCTCGCCCAGGCTGGAGTGCAGTGGCACGATCTCAGGTCACTACAACCTCCACCTCCTGGGTTCAAGCAGTTCTCATACCTCAGCCTCCCAAGTAGCTGGAATTACAGGCGCCTGCCACCACACCTGGCTAATTTGTGTATTTTTAGTAGAGACAAGATTTCACCATCTTGGCCAGGCTGGTCCCAAACTCCTGACCTTTTGTGATCAGCCCACCTTGGCCTCCCAAAGTGCTGGGATTACAGCTGTGAGCCACTGCACCCGGCCACTCTCCCAATTTTTAATGCATAACTTTCAAAGTCATTGGTTGTAACCATTCTAAGTGGTGGTGAAAAGAACAGAAGCCGTGGCCATGGATATCTTCTTAGGCAAGTTAAATAGAAATTGTTACGTATTTTATGGAAATCAGTTCAGTTTATAGATTGCAAAATAAGTATTGCTAAAAAACAAAAACAAAACAAAATTTAAAAAAAGAAGTTAGTCACATAATTCTTGCTTGGATTCTATGAGCAATGAGGGATTAATTACATGACCACACTTGTGCCAAAGGGGACTGGGAAACCCAATTCCTAGCCAGCAGTCATGTCTCAACCACGCTTTACTGTTACGGAGAAGGGTGAAGAAAAGTCTTTAGCTGATAGCTAACAAATGTTAGCATGGATACTAATGGATATATAAGGAAAGCTATACTGTTTTAAGAGTATTTTTATACCCATTAAGATATTTTTGAAAAGTAAAATTTTGGGTTGTCACATTAATATTTTACTAGTTTACTCTGTGCGATTGTAGATTCAATTACAATACATGAAGTTCATGTAACATCTTTTAGATATAGAAAACATCTCTTAAAGGAGAGAATGCTAGTATAAAATTGTGTAAAAGACCAGTGGGTAGAAAATTTCCACCTGTCCCTGTTCTATTAATATTTCCTAATATCTTGAGTTATTTTCCTAAAGTAACTTTATTCCATTTAGAAATTTCATTAGAAATTTATTCATAAGTATTTGCTGCTCCATACTGTGTTTGGATTTGGGGTTCCTACTCCCTAGAAACAGAATTCAGAAGGGGAAATGTATGTAATGATGATAATGTATAATATATGTAATAAAAGGGTGGTACAAAGGAAAAATATTTTAGAGAAGGCCTCATAAAATAGGCGATTCCTACTCTGGGATGTAAAGAATGAATAGAATTATCTACATTTGGCCAGGCGCGGTGGCTCCCCCCTGTAATCCCAGCACTTTGGGAGGCCGAGGTGGGCAGATGACGAGGTCAGGAGATAGAGATGAGCCTGGCCAACATGGTCAAATGCCATCTCTACTAAAATATTAAAAAAAAAAAAAAAAAGAAGCCAGGCGTGGTGGCACGCGCCTGTAATCCCAGCTACTCAGGAGAGTGAGGCAGGGGAATTGCTTGAACCCGAGGTGGAGGATTCAGTGAGCCAAGATCGCGCTACTCTACTCCAGCAAGGCGACAGGGCGGGACTTGGTCTCAAAAACAAAACAAAAACAAAACCAAAAAAAGGAAAGAAATATCTACATTTACAAAAAGGGAAATCAGAAAGACACAACAGGAAGCAAGTATGGTACGTTCAAGGGCAGGGGGAACTGCAAATTAGTTGATTTAAGTCGAGTGAGGGACAGAGATAGGGCAAAATGTTAAGGTAGACCTTGGTGCTTTGCTGGCAAGTCAGCAGGACCTATTTGGCTGTTTAAAATCCCCGGAGTAGGTGAAGGTATTTCTGGGATGTATGTCGCTATGGAAAAGTCCTTGCAAATGGAATTATACAATAGTCCCTTTTTTGGTAGCTTTTAAACATAAGGCATATCATTATTAAAAAAATACTAGCTGATTTATTAACCTCAAAATATGAAATTCAAATTTCAGGGTACAATAATTTTTATGCAATTGTAGTAGCTCAAAATAGTGAAACAATAGTATGCTTTTCCTTATAATCGCATAAAATTTCGGTCGTTTTAATATGCATTATGTCTTACATCTGTTTTTCTTAAATAATAAACACAAAACAATACAAATAGCATCCATCCCTTTTCTATTTTATTTTTTGAGACAGGGTTTTGTTCTGTCACCCAGGCTGGAGTACAGCGGCATGAACATGGCTGACTGTAGCCTTGACCTCCTATGCTTAAGTGATCCTCCTGCTTCAGTTCCTGTGTAACTTTTTTTTTTAGAGACTGGGTCTCACTTTCTTGCATAGGCTAGTTTTGAACTACTCAACTTAAGAGATTTTCCTGCCTTAGCCTCCCAAAGTGCTGAGATTACAGGCATAAGCCACCACACCCAGCCTTCTTTATTTTATTTTTTGCATCCTCTTTCAATTAGTCAATAAAATGAGTTTAAAGACTACATGGTATAACTTGGTACAATATTTGCTAATACAATGATCTAAAATATTCTGCTTTATTCTAAGCCATGTAAAACCATAAAGTGGTTTTCACATAACATTTTAGAAATGTTTTAGAAATCCAATAAACTTTTTGGAGTGAAGTTGTAGGTAATAGGGTAGACAGTGAAGTAGGGGGATCAAACCTGAGAATAATGAGATCAGATTCGCTTTGTAGAAAGATCCCTTTCAGAGCAGCTTGGTGGATGAATTGGACAAATATGGGAGTAGAAATGCAAGCAAAAAGGAAGCAAGGTGAGAGATGACTTGAGCTTGAGACTTGGCTGGGATGATGAGTAGGGAAGCACAAGGTGGATTTCAAACATAGTGATAGAATTGACAGGTCTTAGAGAGTGAGGCCAAAGGAGGATAGGAACCTGGAATTACTCTGGTTTCAGGCTTGCAGTCTGCATAAGTGGTGGTGATGTCAAGTAGAGTGGGGACTGGGAGAGAGGCAGCAGCTTTAGAAGAGGGAGCTGGAACATGTGTTTTGGTTTAGAAATTTAATATTTCATTAATATAATTGCAATAATGTTTGGGATGACTTGGATTTATCCTAATAAATACGGACTTGTTGCAGAATCATATTTTTCCATATGAGAACCTTCTCCCAGCTCTCAGATGTCCTTCCAGGTACTTTCTTTAACTCCAGTTGCTTATCTTCCTCACTTCTGTTTCTCCAAATCAGAATAACAATAAGCTTATGAATTTCATTTCTCAGCTCTTCAGGGCAAAAAAAAAAAAAGTGCAGCATTTGTGTTCTGAAAGATTTCCCAATGCCTCAAAAACACAATAAATATTTCTTCTCCTTCTGTAAAACTTCCTGCAATTTACTTTGAAGTCTTTGTTACCAAAGGAATTAAGTTAAGTACTTTCTTCAGGCCATTAGATTGGGAGTAAAACAGCAACAACAACCACCACCAAAAAAAACTTGTATGTTATTGTTGGTAACATGCTTTGCTGTGTTAGGCAAAAGATGTCACCTCTTTGTAGCTGTATTTTGCTATTTTATTGAATCAAAATTTTCCTGGGGTTGTTGGCTTGATTTCAGTTAATCTATGAGCCCCCTAAAATATTATGAAAAATAGTCTCTACTAATGCAAGTACTCTTCCACAAGTACTCTTGATAGCTTTCAGCAGATTCTTAGGGTTATGGTACTCCCAAAAGATTTTTTAAGAAACGTTATTATGATCATTTTAACATGAAGACTGGATTTCTTGCCATGAATTTTGATGGAGGTGAAAATATTCAGCATAACATAGAATAGAATTTTCTTAGATGTAGACGTATTATTTTACAAATTCGTTCATAGGTTGTGCCTTGTCTTTTAGTTTTTCTCTGATCTTCCAAGATGCCATTGATAAAATTCCAGCATCTGGTCCCTGTGGGAGAGGCAGGAATAGGAGCAAAGTTACAGAGATGTCACCAGAGGGAAATTCTGAGTGTGGTCAAAATTTCTGCCACCTGACCCTTAAGACTAGAAGCCTATATCGATTTTCTTCCCTTTACTCATGAACACCATCAGAAAGGACGTTAACCCCTTGGCATAGCCCTTTGAAAAAGCTGCCAATATCTGTACAGACACAAAAATTGACTGCAAAGTACAAGTGTGGCCAAAACTTGGGAAAGTCTTGTCTAAGATAGAACAGTGACAGTTATTAGCTAAAGCAAGTGAAATAAAATGAGTGTTGCCCCTAGAGCTATTTTTAGGTCTGAACCTTGACCAGTTACCCAAACACACTTCTTCTTAAGATTCTAGATAGTGTAATTAAATAGCTTTTTTTTTTTTTTTTTTGCTTTTGAATAACTCAGTAAGTCTATACAGGGTTTAGCTGCATTTGTGTTGGCTTAATATAAAAAAAAAAAGATGTAGTCCTCATGAAATGTATCCAGTATCCATATTTGCCTTAATCATGTTTGTTTATGCTAACCCCTCCCGTTCACTTCCCCTTATATCCCTGCCATATCCTGGATAGCAGTGCTTCCCAAACTGAGATTAAGGAACCCTTGTTTGTTGTATTTGAAAGTTTCCCTCTATTATTGTGTTTCTTTTGTTCATGCCTAGTAAGCAGCTTGTACAGTTGACCCTTGAATAATGTGGGAATTGATGTGCCGACACACTGCACAGTTAAAACTCCACATAAAACTTTGGACTCCCCCAAAACTTGACTACTAATAGCATAATGTTGAATGGAAGCCTTATTGGTAACACAAACAGTCCATTAATGGATATTTTGTATGTTATGTGTGTCATATACTATATTTTTACAATAATGTAAGTTAAAGAAAATGTTATTAAGAAAATCACAAGGAAGAGAAAATATATGTAGTATTTCTCAAGTGGAAGCAGAGCATGATAAAGATCTTCATCCTCATCGTCTTCATGCTGAGCAGGCAGAAGAGGAGAGTTGATCTTTCTGTGTCAGGTGGCAGGGGTGGAAAGGGAGGCAAGAGAGGCAAGTTCACTCAGTGTAACTTGTATTGAAAAAACATCCTTGGATAAGTGGACCTGCATAGACTTATGTTGTCCATGAGTTAACTGTAAATAAGACCCGCCAGAGTTAATGTCTGAACCAGTGTGTAGCCTGTTCAGTGATGTCATTTCCCCCTGAATATGGGGGGAATATGATATGCAGAAATTTTTGCACCTCTAAAGCAAAACAGTTTATGTTTGTAGACTATTTATGGCACTGATAGCTGGCCCACAGCTATAGAAAAAGAAATAGAACAATACACACTACACAAAGTGGCAGTACTGATGTATTCAAATGTAATAAAGACTAATCTTGAGGACTGGGGTGGCGGCTCACTCCTGTAATCCTAGCACTTTGGGAGGCCAAGGCAGGTGGATCATTTGAGGTCAGGAGTTCAAGACCAGCCTGACCAACATGGTGAAACCCCGTCTCTACTAAAAATACAAAAAAAAAAAAAAAGGCCGGGTGTTGTGACGCATGTCCCAGCTACTCAGGAGGCTAAAGGTGGAGAATTGCTTGAACCCGGGGGACGGAGATTGCGGTGAGCTGAGATTGCCCCACTGCACTCCAGCCTGGGCAGCAGAGTGAGACTCCGTCAAAAACAAACAAAAAAAAGACTCATCTTGAATATTGATTATATTTTTGTCAAACTCTGAAGATTGAATCACCTGTAAAATAAAATTAATAGTATTTAAAAGCATTAATCAAGGGTAACTATTGGAAAGACTCATGTTTTGTTGTACAGTCAAGAACAAGAAAAGATCAAATATAGACATTAGTTTAACAGTGATTACTTTTATAACTAATACTTGGGCACACATTTTTTATCTTACAATTGTGTAACAGAAGTTTAGTTTTATTACTCTGAGTATATATGATATACTCTTCTCCATAAGCATTTCCTCACATTTAACATATAATTCATGAGGGAAATCAAGTCCTTAAAATGTACCCGGTGTTCCTCATGAGTGGGAGTTGAACAATGAGAGCACATGGACACAGAGAGGGGAACACACACACCAGGGTCTGTTGGGGGGTTGGAGGTGAGGTAGGGAACTTAGAGGACAGGGCAATAGGTGCAGCAAACCACCATGGCGCACATCTACCTTTGTAACAAACCTGCATGCCCTGCACATGTATCCTGGTTTTTTTTTTTTTTTTAATGAAGAAATAACAAAAAATGAAAACTTACCCAGTGTTCAATAAATGTGTTTATATCTGAATTTCTTGAAAGAAAAACTGAGTTTTTATTTACCACATTACAAGGAGTGGGAGGCAGGCCACAACCCCTGCTAACATCAAGTTATTTACTTAATACTGCTGCCTATTAGTAGTTTACTTGACCATACGAAATGACCTGAGAGCCACAAGTCACTACAAACAATTTATTCAATGAAAGGCTTTCCTGATACAGTTGTTTCTAATGAAAATCTGTAATTGTAGTTTTGGATTAAGTAGTTAAATGTCTAATGGTCTGCTACATAAAACACAAAACAAATTATTTTCATTAAAAAATTAAAATACAACACTTGATTCTACCTTTCCTAAAGTTTATCTCAAGAGGAGAGGTAGAAAGATAATGCTACTTATGATTAAAAAAAAAGTGAACAGTTTAGTTTTCTAAAGAAAAATTACTCTCACAGGATTTTAGATTCCTTCTTTGTAAAATGGACCTCGTGATACCAGTGACACAAGATTATTTGAGATATTAAGTTAATGTGAAACATTTTGTGTAATATCTGCCTGCTTCATGTGATGTATTGAAAAAAAATTAGGTCACTTCATGTGAGAAAACTATAGGAAATAGGACTTGGTAAATGTTTATGTTTATATGTTTACCTGCAGTTTGCTTTGCTTTGTTCAGTAAATATCTTCTGAAAGTTAGCTCAAGCTTTTCAATTAAAAATATTTAATAAATTATTTATACCAGGGAAGCAAGCCTTTTTTCTACAAGGTAATATTGTAAATAATTTAGAGTTCATAGGCTACTGATAGTCTCTCACGTATTCTTATTTCCCTTTTTAAAAAACCTTTTAGAAATGTGAAAACTGTTGTTAGCTCATGAGCTGAATAAAAATAGGCCACAGGGAAAGCTTGGCTCACAGATTGTGGTTTGTTGACCCTTGATTTATGTTGATGTCATAATAGTTTAAATACCTCATAGGTAATTTATACATAAATTTTGAAAATAAATTGGCAGTGAGTCTTTCTGATAGGGTAATAATCTTTAATTTTTTCCCAATTTGATAAGCCAAAATTGACATTGTTAGTTTTATGCAAAGTAAGCATAAATGAAAGACAAGCTGTGAGCAACATGCTCCTTTGCCCTAAAAGTTGGAATTCCAAATATAGAAAATCCCAAATATTCATTTTTTATTAAGAATATCACAATTAGACTAATCATAATATATGCAGAGTAAAATTTATGCTGAACAACATACAATATTGGCTTTCTTTCTGGAAAATACATTGAGCCCCCTAAGAAGTGCACATTAGAAACTAAAAACTCATATAAGAGAAAAATAGAACAAATTCACATTTCTGAAGATATTTTGAGAACTTTATATATTACAAGATCTTTGAGTTTGTTGTATTGGTGCTACAGAAAAAAAGTCCTATTTTACATTGTGAACCACTTAAAGGCTTTGGAAATAATTTTAAAATCATATTCATAACTTTAAACCAAGACCATGCCTTTCATGTTGAAATACTAAGGGCAGAATCAGTGTATAATTGTTTTATTAGAGGAACTGTAAAAAGAAAAGCAGTGGTAAAGTATTTTCTCTTGTTTTAACTTCAGTTTCACAACATTTCAGTCCTAATACTAATTCATTTTATCAATATTTATGGAAAATAATAAAATAATTAGCAGAAAATCTTTTAAACAATGGGAATGCCACTTTTAATTCACAGTAAGGCAAAAGAAGTATTCGTCCAATAGAAGTCCCAGTGTAACATTTTTATACCCTCACTGGGAGGTAGTTATCATTTTTTTTGAGTGTATTGTATTTCAAATGGCAAATTACTGTTTTTTCTATTAAAATAAAGTCAAGTTTATCTTATATAACTTTTAAATTTATATAAAGTATATTTTATAATACTTTGTACACATTTAATGTACATCAAATTAACATCTCATGTATTTGTTACTTTGATTTTATTCCCAGTTGTATCTTGATTATGAAACACCTACCTACTTATACATACAATACTAGAATTACATGGTATCACATTTCCATCATATTTTCTTACACTTTTAAAATGCAGAGCTTCTTTTCTATTACCACATTCACATTGATTATATATAATCATTCTTTATTTGTGATGATTTAAAAATTATTTATGGAGGAATGGAACATAGATTATTTGCCATTTTGAATTTCTTGAGAACCTCAAATGTTTGAAGAATATTTCATGAAATTTTGGAGTGAATTTTATTTGCTCACAATGTTTTCAGTCAGGGATAACTTTATTGTGTATAATTTGCACATAGTTTTAACCTAAGACATAGTATATTGTAATTTCCCACAATATTTACTAGTATTTTTCTAGGAAAATTACTTTGAAAATGTTTTATTTTATGCTTTTCTTAAAATGGAGTCTTTAAAATAATCTAACTAATATATGGTAAACTAGAAGATCAGACAATATGTACAATATTTTTTCAATTTGTAAAGTATGTACATGAATGTAAATATGTAAACAGAAAGCATATGGCAGAAATACACTTCAAAATGTCTAGGAAGAAGATAATCAAATTTTAAAAAAAATATATTTTAGAATGTTTTTCTACCCATCTACAATGAATGTTTTGGAATTAGGAATATATATAACCATTGAGATGGGCATAATAACTCTAGTGTTATCTTCTGACTGTAGCAAGGAACAAGGCAAGATAGTATTTCTGCTCCTCTGTGAGCAGAGTGCCTTTGTTTACTATTGCTTGAAAAAACAAATCATCACAACCTACATTTCCTTTATATGATTATCTCAAGTTTGAGCCTGAGGCCAGTTTTGAGTAAGTACTTTTTCTATTCAATAGATTTTGCTAAATTGATGATTTCAGGTGATGGTTTCTAGTTTGAAGCTCCTTTGTCTTATGTTTGTTATTAACTGAAATATTACCTGCCTTAGAAGAGGCAACACACTAATGAATAATGATTTATTATCTTTGACTCATTTAGTCATTGAGGTACACAGTTCCCACCTCATCTACATTGTCTCATTTTATCAGTCTACCAGTGAACCCTACTGGTTTGTTAACAAAATTCTGACAAAGAATTTGATTTTTTGATTAGTGACAGCAAAACAGGCATGCTATGGTTTGAGATTAGTCCATGAAGGCCCTACCCTTGTGAATGGATTAATGCCATTTGCCAGAGTGGGTTTATTATCTGGAGAGTGGGTTTCTTATAAAAAGGACTCGTTTGGTATCCCACTCTGTTATTTGTCCTTCTGCCATACGATGACACAGCACAAAGATCCTTGCCAGTTGCTGGCACCTCGATATTGGACTTTCCATCCCCTAGGACTGAAATAATTTTTTATTTGTAAATTACCTAGTCTCTGGTATTCTGTTAAGCAGCACAGAATGGACTAAGACAAGGCACCTTTCAAATTTTCTTATAGCAGATGGTGCTCAGTAGATGTTGCTGACTTACAGGCTTAAGTCTTACTCATTTTTTTCTTGTATGGTGGTAGTGTTTTTAAATTCTAAAAATAGCAAAATAGCATAGTTTCCTATTTTATATCATGTTTTTGATGTGAGATGAAAACAATCATTAAAAAGCCATGCTTCATATTTTCAAAGTGTCATGGGTTTCTTTCAAATTCAGTCCTATCATTTAGCATCCTCAAAATGATGATTTATCCCCAGCATCCCTTTAACATTCTCCAATGCACAGCTGTTTGGTTAATGTTGAGGATATCTAACCTTCTTAATAAGACAAGGAACTTTATATTTTAATAGTTAAAATAAGTTTTAAAAACTAGAAAGTCAGAAAGTTGCTGATTATTCCTACATTGAGGAAAAGTAAAACAAATAAACCCTGTTCCACTAAGTATTCAGTTACAGTTTTTGATAAATCTAACATTATTACAAAGTCATTTTGCTCATTTAAAATCTTTGTTTATAAGAATAAAAGGGTTAAGTAATTATTTTACAAAAATACTATGACTATATAAAATGAGGAATACCGGTTTCATTGTACACACAATGTCTCAATGAGGTTAAAAAATAAGCTGAATCTATAAGGAGGTAAATGATAGTTTCTTTTCTTTTCTTTTTTTTTTAATGAGTCTCGCTCTGTCGGTCAGGCTGGAGTGCAGTGGCACGATCTCAGCTCACTGCAACCTCCGCCTCCCAAGTTCAATCAATTCTCCTGCCTCAGCCTCCCGAGTAGCTGGGATTACAGGTGCCCGCCACCATGCCCAGCTAATTTTTTGTATTGTAGTAGAGATGGGGTTTCACTGTATTGCCCAGGCTGGTTGTGAACTCCTGAGCTCAGGCAATCTTCCTGCCTCAGACTCCTAAACTGCTGGGATTACAGGCGTAAGCCACCACTCCTGGCCAATAGTTTCTATCAATTATATAGATGTAATCAGAACTTAACTGTAATTTTTATGAATCAACTTGCTAGTTACCTTCTGAATTTAGAGGCATGCTATATAGTATCTCTTTAAATATAAGTGATAGTATGCTTGAATGCTAAATTTTGTAGAAATAGTACAAGATATGGCCTTAATTTCCTCGTTTCCAATGTGTATTGTTAGAATTTCTCAGACCCTAATGAGAAATTAATGGTCATGGCAGGAAAAGGATATATACATGTTTCCTGCCCTTTCCTTCTAGAACGCTTTTCTAGATAGTGCATTCTGTAACATTATCATGGGCTTGGTCTGTCTTTCCATGCTGTGGCAGGATAGAGTAAAAATGTTTCAATGTCCTCACTATTCAAATCTGTTACATGTGAACTTGACCAAGAGGAGCCAAAACTGGCTACTCATAGCTCCTCTGAAAAGTGTTTTAAAATACAGATTCCTGGGATTCATAGAATCTGAGTCAACCCAGTTCCTTCCAAAGCCCTAATAACTTGGCTCATGGTGACTTGGTGAAACAAACCATATGTATATTCATACCCTACTTTTACTTTGTAATCATACGTTTATTGACTAGGATTCATGAATATTTTATTGTTGATAAAGACAAAATAAATTCAATGAAAATATAAATTACATTTCAGAGTAGAAAACATATTTTTTGTAAGTTTTTGTTGAGGTTTTATACAGTTTCTTCATTTTTAGTTGATATATAATGTATATATTTATGAGATAGAGTGATATTTTGGTACCCATATAGAATGTGTAAAGATAAAATCAGGGAAATTAGCATATCCATCAGCTCAGTCTTTTATCTATTCTTTGTGTTGGGAACATTTAAAATCTACCTAACTTTATAAATATATGCAAAAATTATAATAATGCATTCCATAATATTATCACAGATTTGTTCTGTCTTATTGGCTGCATTTACCCTACTATAGAACTCATTCTCCCATCTAGTTGTAATTTTCTATACATTAACCATTTCCCTGTTTTCTCCTTGCCATTACCTTTCTTAGCCTCTAATAACCAAAGTTCTACTCTCTACTACTTATATGAGTTCATTTTTTTAGCTCCCACTTATGACTGAGAGCATGTAGTATTTCTTTTTTTGTGCCTGACTTATTTCACTTAATATCCTCGAGGTTCATCCATGCTTCTGCAAATGGCAGGATTTCAGTTTTTTTTTTTTTTTTTTTTTTGAGACGGAATCTCACTTTGTCGCCCAGGCTGGAGTGTGGTGACGTGATCTCTGCTCACTGCAAGCTCCGCCTCCCGGGTTCACGCCATTCTCCTGGCTCAGCCTCCCAAGTAGCCGGGACTACAGGCGCCCGCCACCACGCCCGGCTAATTTGTGTATTTTTAGTAGAGACAGGGTTTCATCGTGTTAGCCAGGATGGTCTCGATCTCCTGACCTCATGATCCACCTGCCTCGGCCTCTCAAAGTGCTGGGATTACAGGCATGAGCCACCGCGCCGGGCCCTGATTTCAATGTTTTTCAAAGGCTGAATAGTATTCCATTGTATATACATACCACATTTTTTATCCATTCATCTGTTGATGGACATTAAGTTATTTCTACATGTTAGCTGTTGTGAATAGTGCTGCATTAAACATGGGGGTGCAGATATCTAACAATACTGATTTCCTTTCCTTTGGATAAAGAGTAGTGTGATTGCTAGTTGATATCACAGTTGTATTTTTGATTTTTTTGAGAAATTGGAGGTTGTTCTTTTAAGAGGAAAAAGTTATGTCTAATTATGCTGAAATTATTTTATGTATGTGTGTAGTGTATATACATGTTTGTTTATATGTAAAACGGTTTTTAACATGCTATATAAGTTTGCATTGGGAGAAATAAGGTATGTATATAAATAACAACTGTATGAAGCAGTTTAGGGATAGACAATAAAGGGCTGGAAGACACTGATTATTTTAGTTTGAGGTGATTGAGAAATACTTCATGGAATAAATTTCAACATCAAATTTGTTAAGGCTGAAAAACCCGAAATACCACAAGTTATAAGAATGAGGGTGGGATCAAATCATCATTGTATTAATAAACAGGATGAAAAGCCTGACACATAGTTTGCACTAAAATATGTGTAAAATATGGATGAATGTCAAATTTTATAGGAGGTTAGGCAAGTCAGAATAAAAATGGTAGAATGCTTGGGATACCTGTTAATCTGCCTTTATTTATTTTTTGAACAAATATTTTTTGAATCCGTAGTATGCACCAAGACCTTGTGATAGGCACTGAAAATGTCAGAAATGTTTTATTTCCTCAAAGAGCTTAGAGTACAACTTACTCTAAGTAGCAAAACATCCTTTTCAGATTTTTCTTAAAAGGGAGGAAGTTCATTTACTTGAACTTATTGATTTTCTTCAATAAGTTATTCTACATATTCAATAAGGATGAGTAAGTGCATAAATGACATCAGTTATAAGAAGACTGTGCTTGGTACAGACATTCAACAAAGGATGTTTAGTGATTGATAAGTTAAACTGAAGGTATTATAACCACACATAATTATATCAGGCTACTGATGGGAGGTTTGATTTTGGGGGTTAATCCCTGGAAGTGTATAGAAGGGATAGAAGTAAAACATGTGGCCTGCATCAGGGAAATGCTTTCCTTGAAGCCAGAGATTTTGTCTCTTTGAAAGGTAAGGTGAGTGTATTAGTCCATTCTCATGCTACTAATAAAGACATACCCAAGACTGAGTAATTTATAAAAGAAAGAGGTTTAATGGACTCACAGCTCTGCAGGGCTGGGGAGACCTCACAATCATGGCGGAAGGCAAAGGAAGAACAAAGGCACAACTTACATGGCAGCAGGCAGGCAAGAGAGTTTCTGCAGAGGAACTTCCATTTTTAAAACTACCAGATCTTTTCACTTTCACCCTGAAAATGAGTTCCTAAATGAGTTTCTTGCAGGCAGCATAGAGTTTGATCTTATTTTTAAAATCTGTGTAGCCCCTATGTCTTTTGATTAGATAATTTAATCTCTTTACATTTAAAGTTGTTGCAGACTGGTAGGAACTTATTACTGTGATTCATCTCTTGTTTTCTGACTTGCTTTTTAATTCCTTTGTTCCTCTCTCCCTAACTTGTTTTCCTTTGTGGTCTGATGAGTTTTTTGTTGTTGTTGTTTTGGTTTTTTTTGTTTTTGTTTTTGTTTTTTTTTGAGACGGAGTCTCGCTGTGTCACCCAGGCTGGAGTGCAGTGGCGCGATCTCGGCTCACTGCAAGCTCCGCCTCCCGGGTTTACGCCATTCTCCTGCCTCAGCCTCCGAGTAGCTGGGACTACAGGCGCCCGCCACCACGCCCGGCTAGTTTTTTGTATTTTTAGTAGAGACGGGGTTTCACAGTGTTAGCCAGGATGGTCTCGATCTCCTGACCTCGTGATCCACCCGCCTCGGCCTCCCAAAGTGCTGGGATTACAGGCTTGAGCCACCGCGCCCGGCCGGCGGTCTGATGAGTTTTTATAGTGGTTTGCTTGCCTGCCTTTCTCTGTATCTTTTGTGTGCTTATTATACATTTTATCTTTGTGATTACCATGAGGCTTACATAAAATATCTTATAGGTATAACAGTCTCTTTTAAGATAACATTTCGCTTTGGATTAATACAAAAGTTCTACACTTTTACATCTCTTCTCATGCATTTTAGTTTATTGATGTCACAGTTTATATCTTTTATATATTGCATCCATTAACAAATTATAGCTATAGTTAATTTTAATATTTTTGTTTTTAACTGTATACTATAGTTGAAAGTGATTTGTGTTACCACCATTACAATATTAGTATTCTGAGTTTGATTATATACTTATCTTTACCAGTTAGTTTTATGCTGTCATTTGTTTTTATCTCGCTAACTAGTGTCTTTTGTTTCAACTTGGAGAACTCCCTTTAGCATTTCTTGTCAGGCAGGTGTCAGGCAGGTCTAGTAGTGATGAACTTCCTCAGCTTTTATTTGTCTGGAAAGGACAAATAAAGAGAAAAAGGAAAGTCTTTATCTCTCCACTCCTGAATGACAGCTTTGCTGGATATAATATTTTTGGTTGGTAGCGTTTTTTGTTGTTGTTGTTTGAGGTTTTAAAATTTGTTTTCTCCGTACTTTGATTACATTTTCCCATTTTCTCTTGGCTTGAAAGGTTTCTGCTGAGAAATCCAGTCATAGTCATTTGGATGTTTGTATTTAACAACTCACTTTTCTCTTGCTGCTTTCAAAATTCTCTCATTGTCTTTGACTTCTGACAATTTGATGGTAATGTGACTGGGTGAAAACCTCTTAATTCCACTTACTTGAGGTTCTTTGTACATTGAAGAGCTGGATGTTCAATTCCCTTCCCAGACATTGGGAGTTTTCTGTCATTATTTCTTTGAAAAAGCTTATTGCCGTTTCTCATTCTCTGCTTCTTTTGGTGCTCCCATAATGAATATGTTGCTTAATTTGATGCTGTTTCATTAATTAAGTTGGATTTTTTCCATCTTTTTCTTTTCTTTTTTTCCTGTAATTTCAAACGACTTGTCTTTGAGCTCACTGATTATTTCTTCTGCTTGAGTCTGCTGTTAAAGATCTCTATTTGTTTATTTCAGGGATTATATTCTTCAGCTACAGGGTTTCTGGTTTTTTTTTTATATGATTGTTTTTATTTATAAGTTAAACTTCTAATTTTTCTCATATATTTTTTTCCTGGTTTTATTAAGTTGTTTATCCACATTCTCTTGTAGCTTATTGAGCTTTTTAAAGATTTTGAATTCTTTGTCAAGCCATTCATGATTGTTCATCTCCTTATTATTGGTTACTGAAGATTTTTTAGTTTCTTTTGATAGTGTCATATTTGCCTCATTCTTCATGTTTTGTATAACCTTGCATTGGTGTTTGTGCTTGTGAAACAGAAGACTCCTCTTTCATTTTTTATAGACTGTGTTCAGTGGGTACAGACCTTCTTTAACCTGATAGGACTGTTTCTGGAATTGTACTTGGGTGAGATGGAGTGGGGTCCTATGGTTGTGCCAAGATCCTCACTCATATCCGCAGTTGTCAGGCCTATTACTAGGGGCACAGATTAGTGTAGCTTCCTTCAGGTTTCTGAGCATGTGTCTGCCAGGGCATGTCCCCAAACAGGTAGAACTGCTTCCAGATTATGGTAGCACAGGGATGGAGCGTAAGTCACTATGCTGCTTCAGGGACAGCAGTCAGGTCTGAGGTTGATAGGCCAAATCCTGGGGCACTTACGGTTTTGACTTCTGCTGGATAACTCGGTGAGCACAACAGCCTCCTGGCCAAGATAAGCCTGGAGCCTTGTGCTGCTTCAGAGGTTAAAGTTGGATCTGAGATTGGTACATCTGTTGCCTGGAATGCCTATAGGTATGACTGCCGAGTCTGTCCCACAGAGTCTGGCCTAGCAACAGATGAAAGAAGTACACTGACACAGGTATTTTACCTGACAATGCAGGTAGGGGACCATACCGCTCAGGTCTACACTGCCGATGGGAGAATCCAGCAGCCACTGAGAGAGTGCAGCTGCTGAGAATGCAGCAACCAAGAGTGCAGCCCCCATAAGCCTGCCCCGCTCGCATTTACTTAGTACAGATTTAATGACAAAGGCTTGGAGCAAACACAATTTGTGGGGAATAAAACATTGTTGACCACCCCCCCACCACGTCACTGCCCTCCGCCCCTCCCTGCCCCCTGCACAGTAGAGAAGTCCTGTGTGTGAGTGATCAAAGGCCAGTTTTAGGACAACTTGAGTAAACAAGCTATTTAGATAAACTCCTCTGCATTCCATTGTACCTATACCCTAAGCCCCAGGGTAAGAACAGCGGCCTTCAGCTCATCCTTCCCCAAAGCTTTGCAAAACCTTCTGGCCTTCCAAGAAGGCTTGCATCTTTCTCTGAAACTTTTTCTTACAACTTTTCCCACCACTCTGACTGAACTCCTGCATATGACTTCTCCCAGCCCCCTTGGGCATGTCTCTAGACAGGTAGGACTGCCTTCGGCTGAAGTAGAATGGAGTTAGAAGTCAGGTCACAGTACTGCTTCAGGAACTTCAGTTGGGCCTAAGGTTGGCAGGCTCTGTTACTGTGGGCATGAATGGGCATGGCTCATCCCTGGATTTTTGTTGAAAGGGGCTCTTGGCAGGACTGGGGAGGAGTGGGACTGGAGCCTGCTCCACACAGGAACAAGATTGTTTCTATTCTGAAGCTGGTGTCAAGGTCTATGGGCTTGTCATCAATGTATAAGCCTGTCTTCTTAAAGCAGTCCTCCTGGGTCTTTGACTCCACTAGAATTTTCTGCCCTCTGCCTAAATTCCAAAGCTACACATAGGCACTTTGGTCTGTGGATAGCTGTCAGATATTTGTTTCTGTAGAGGGATTCAGTGTGAGGACCTCCTGTTCCTCCATCTTGTTAATATGCCCTCCAAATGTTTTGGATTCTGGTTCTGTTTTTTCGACATTACCCACTTTTCTTTTATTTTGTTGTTGTTTTTATTGTGACCAATGTAGTTCAGGTGTTGGTTACCACTTGGCAGGACAACTGCCATACTTTTCCAGATGTTACCCCTCTAGAGTTGTCTTTTCTGAAAATTGCCCTGCATTTTACAGTTTAAACATGTAACCATATCTTCTTATTCCATTGCTCTTTCCATTGCTAATGTGTTGTGCTACCATTAAGAGAGAGTGATGCTTGGTACGCTAGTGCTTTATACATAACTACAGAAACTAATAGCTCCATCATTCCCCTGTCAGAGAGCAATAGACTTTATTAATATTTCTTCAGTCAGAATTGGGTGTCCAGCATTTTAGGATTCTTTTGAGGAATGAGTAGTAGTTGTACATTCAGTGACCTTGTTGATACCTCATTTCAGGTGATCATAAACTGGTCTCTATGGATACTTCTTATCCTCCTTACCCCTGGCTTAAATACATCTCTTACCTCATAGATTTCAGTGCTTCCCTTTCTTTGCCCTGTATTTCCACTGACTTTAATATTGACATTGTTGTGCCAAAGAAGTTTTTTATTCCTTGAATGTCTTGTGATAAACCTTTCCTGAATGGTGGAAATGTTCACCTTGTAAATACCCAGAAACATACAGTTTTATCTCTTGTACTCTCAAGTGCTTCACTCCTAGAGAGGAAAATTGTCTGCAGATGAGGTTTCCTGTTTTTGTTTTATTTCTAAGATGTGATAATAATGGTGATGGTGGTAATGATTGTGATGCAGACTTTGGGTACTGCCTACTCTGTGCCAGGAACTGTTCTCAGTACCTTGTTTGCAATAACTCAGCCAAATACAAGAAAAGATATTTTTCTTTTTCCAACATTGTCAACTGTGAGCTTTGAATACAGTATAAAACTGCCAACCCTACCTAGTTACAAGTCTTTAATATAATTATTTTGTTGTTGATATATTTCAGGCATTTATTATTCACCTTTAAATTATCTTGGTGAATTGTTATCACAAACTTTATTTGGACATGAAAAAAGTAAGTTATAGGTGAATTAGCATTGAGATTCATTACTCTGTGTGCTAGTTATTTTATAATGCATTAATGTTCTAAAAATGCAAAATTGCTTAATACCTCATTAGAATTTAACACAGGATAGAATTTTGAATTATATATTATTCTCATGGGAAGAATTATTACAGATCTATACTACAGTTTAGATGTTGCATTTTAAGTAGGCTATGAAAGTGTCCAAGTGAATTGAAAATGATAGTGGGTAAATACAAACCTAGGAAAACCCTTATCACAGATTTTACTTAAATAAGTGGGAACTACTTTGGAAGATCTATTTGACCAAGAATAACTCAACATCTAAAAGTTTTACCAGCATTTATATTCAAATTACCAAGCAACTCAAATTGTAAATAGAGTTTTTCTCTTCCTGCACAATCTTTTTAATACAACAATGTAGAACTTCATTCTTGAAAGAGGAAACTGTTTCACATTAACTGTTGTCCATTATTTAAATTAATATACAAGTTAGGTGGGAGGAGAGAGGGGAGAAGAAAAAAATAACTATTGAGTACTAGGCTTAGTACCTAGGTGATGAAATAATGTACAACAAACCTCTGTGACACAAGTTTACCTATGTAACAAACCTGCACATGTACCCCTGAACCTAAAATAGGAGCTAAAGAAAAGAAGAAAATTCTTTTGCCTTAGTTCAAATGTAGAAGCCAGTTTTTGGCTGTGGCAGAGTTCCCAGATGCCCCTTAATATTCATTCTTGTTTGTGTCTCTTAGGTAACAGAACTTGTGGAGCTAGCTATGCCATTTGATTTAAATTCTGTTCACGTGTACACATGACGTGTATAATTTCTTGGTGGTTTTCTTAAAGAGAAAGGTGATTCTTTCCCCTATTTTCTCTCTTATAGGCTGAAATTCAACCATGAGGGTGGGCCATCTATGACAGTGTGTGTGAGGACAATGATCTAGGATGGCAGGGTGACAGGATAGAGGACAGTCTGACCCAAGGAGCCCCACACGAGCACTTCACACCCAACCTCTGAAAATAAATTTCTGTTTTCTTCAAGCCAGAAAAAGAGTAATGTGCAAGTTGAATGTTTGACATTGGTAGATGAGTACATGCATATATTATACTGAGTGGAAGATCAAGGCTTATAAAATCGCTTATACAGATGCTTGGCTTGAGTTTTTCTTATGCAGTTTCAAATGTAGTGATTAAACAATCCTTCTAACACACTGATGATTACTAGCCTGAGAAGGATTAAGAATTATAGCAAATAATAGAATAATATGATGCCTTTTTGATATGCCCTGTAAAATGAAATGTTTTAATATTCATATTAGCTCACTTAAATTATCTTGTGTTTAATATTTCAGATTTTTTAGTTTTGTTGAACACTAAATAAAAATTTCTGAATAGCTGTTAATTAGGATCTATTTTTTAGTTTATTTGCATAAATTACAGAAGAATAGATGGAAAAAATGGTTCTTGATAATTTTTACAAATCAGATGCTGAGTGTTGATTAAATATTTCAGAATGCATATATTAAAACCTAGGTTTCAAAATAATTTATTTATAAATTGGTGTTTTCTTTTTCTTATAAAGGGTTTAGGAAGATAGAGGAGTTTTGGAGTACTCAAATGCAATTGGAGTGAAAAAGCAGCCATAGACAAATCATAAATGAATGGACAGCTGTGTCCCAATGGCACTTGAATTATAAAAACTTGGTCGGAGGGCAACAGTTTCTTGACCTCTGATCTAAGATGCCAATCGACATAGAAAGAAGACACGGGAAACGAGATCTTAGACAAGTGGGGATGTTTACTCTAGGCAAGGTTCTTAATATCAGGTCCATTAGTCAGTTTTAGGCATTCACAAGCAAATGTTGTATACTGGTTCCTTTTTCATGTGAAATGTTCCATGCTTATCCTTAGTGCTTGGGGCATACTGGGTGCTCAGAAAATAGTTTGATAAACAATAAATGAATGAATAGTTCTTAGTATTTCATGACCTGTTAAAAGGTATTCTGTTGGTAAGAAATGGCAGAAATTTATAAATAAACATTCTGGACTACTGGAAAAGATATACAGGAGATGCTGGGGAATTTTTGATACTCATTGAAACTGCTGTCTGCAAAAATTTCAAACCTGATGAAAGTCTCCTGTGAGTCAGAAAGGGCGTCCTATACAAGATTGAAATAAAAAGCATTATATAAGATCATAGTTTGCAAACTGCTCTGCAGAAGTACTTGACAGATTGCCTCTGGGGCTTCTGTTGATTCAACTTCATGTGTTATATCCTTATGTTCTGTGTAATAATTTGTATGACTAAAGCATATATGGCCATACTTCTTAAAAATCAGTAGTGTAGGACTGGACGCGGTGGGTCATGCCTGTAATCCTAGCACTCTGGGAGGCCAAGGCCAGTGGATTGCCTGAGCTTAGGAGTTTGAGACCAGCCTGGGCAACATGGTGAAATTCCATCTCTACTAAAATACAAAACAAAACAAAAAAATTAGCCTGGCATTGCCTGGCATGGTGGTACACGCCTGTAGTACCAGCTACTCAGGAGCCCGGGAGGCGGACATTGTAGTGAACTGAGATCACACCACTGCACTCCAGCCTGGGCAACAGAGTGAGACTCTGTTTCTAAATGAACAATTGATTAATTCAAAAGTAAAAACCAGTAGTATTTATAATAACATAAATATGGTACTTTTCATTTTTACTCTATCTTGTATAGTATTCCTTTGAGTATATTTAATCAAAAATAATAATTTTACTTGACTTTTTTTTTTTAACAGAAATCTTAATGGTGTCAAAATACTAGTAATCTTAAATTTAATTATGTCTGTAAGAAGTATGGCTAACCAGACAGAGTATGTCAAACAAGATACTTTTCTGCATCTTGTAGCAGATTATCTGCTCTGGAAAAGTAATGAAATTCTCGGTGGCTAATCTTTAAATACCAAAATAGAACGTTATACTAAGTATCTATGTTGGGAATATTTAAATTGTGTTAATTCTTAAATCATGTGGCAGAGTTGAGCCTGGGTAATTCAAGGGACACATTTCTTTTCCTTTCTTCCTTTATTGATCGATTTTTCCTGTGTTTACTATGTTCCAGGCAAAAGGGATCCAAAGGCAAGTATAATCAAGTTGAAAGAGAAAGATAGAAGCTTCTCGTTTCTAGACAGCATTTCTATTTTAAATTATTAGATTGGTGCAAAAGTAATTGCAGTTTTTAACATTAAAATTTATTGCAAAAACTACAGTAACTTTTGTACCAGCCTAATATTTTCGTGTTAATATTATTTAGATATGAAAAACACATTATATAAGATTTTAAATTTACCTTTACCCCCAGTAATATCAAATGAATCAGTCATAAAGTGTGTATGAGAATTAACTTCATAACATGTTATATTTGATTAGGACTTTCTTAGACTTTTCATTTAAACCTTAGACAAATTCTGGCATGAACAGGTAGGTTCAGGGATGTACAGGTCAAGTTTTGTTGTCTCTGATTTGCAAAAGGAAAAAAATTAAAAAGCTTAATGATTTACCCAAGGTCACAATGTTCTTAAGTCTCAGATCTTTGACTAGACTACTGTTTCCACCCCCTTGTATTCCTCCAAATACTCCACGTTGCCTCTTCCTCAGTTATTAGTTTTAATGGCTTTCTCGTTTGAAGTGAGCTCATAAAGGGGGTAAATTGGCCAGGCGTGGTGGCTCACATCTGTAATCCCAGCACTTTGGGAGGCCAAGGCGGGTGGATCACTTAGGACTTAGAGACCAGCCTGACCAGCATAGTGAAAACCTGTGTCTACTAAAAATACAAAAATTAGCTGGATGTGGTGGTGGGCACCTGCAATCCCAGCTACTCGGGAGGCTGAGGCAGGAGAATCACTTGAAACTGGGAGGCAGAGGTTGCAGTGAGCCGAGATCATGCCATTGTACTCTCGCCTAGGTGACAGGAGCAAAACTATATCTCAAAACAAAACAAAAGAACAATGTGTGTGGGGGGTAAATGGGCCCTTTACAATATTTAATAGATATTTTAACTCATTCTTACTCTCTACCATTGGTCAAAGTATAAGATAATTTTAAAGAAAATTATACTATTCTTTAATTTCGTAAGAAGTAGACTTTTTTTTTTTTTTTTTTTTTTTTTTTTTTTGAGACGGAGTCTCGCTCTGTCGCCCAGGCTGGAGTGCAGTGGCGTGATCTTGGCTCACTGCAAGCTCTGCCTCCTGGGTTCATGCCATTCTCCTGCCTCAGCCTCCAGAGTATCTGGGACTACAGGCGCCCGCCACCATGCCCAGCTAATTTTTTGTATTTTTAATAGAGACGGGCTTTCACTGTGTTAGCCAGGATAATCTCGATCTCCTGACCTCGTGATCCACCCGCTTCGGCCTCCCTAACTGCTGGGATTACAGGCCTGAGCCACTGTGCCCGGCCAGATGTAAACATTTTTATTTATATAATGAGAAAAGTATGTCAAAGCCATCAAATTACATTTTTTTCCCCTGTTTTTATGCTTTGGAGCTTGTGTAGGATTGCAGTTACAACAAGCTCACTTCTAATTGATGGTAGCTAAAATATGAAACAAAGGTTAATATAGGTAAATGTAGACTTGCAGTATAATTTGGATATCCTCTCATGTTCACATAAAAGCTTTTAAATGATTCTAAAATATTCTTGGTATACAGTTTTAGCTTTTCCCCTTTTCTGTGAGATGTAGTACCTTTACCAGTGCTATCCTTGCACAGACAAATTCTCTTCTTGAGGTATTGTAGATATTTCAGCTGTAAACCAATTGTTCTACCTGAAAGTTTATTATTGTAGGTGGTAACTAAACAGCATACATTCTTTAGAAGTGATTTTCTTGTTTTCATATAAATATCTTTAGCTATAAGGGTTTTGGATGGAGAAATAAGTCAAATATGTATACATATAAATGGTTGACATAGTTTATGATCTTTTAACTTTGCTGACTTTCACGGCATGCTGGTTTTATTGTTGTCTTAATATTTATGTTATCTATTTCTTGTCACTTCAAAAAAGAATAAAGCTTATGCTGTAAAATATTTTCCTATAGGATATTTTCTTAGGTTTTAATGAAGCATTACTAGTTTAATGAACACTCAGGGCTCATATTTTGTATAAAATTATAATTACAAGCATTTATTATACAATTCATCGTGGTTTGTGTACTGCATACATTGTGGTAATAAAAAAGCAAAGGTTATAGTTATCTTTAAGTCTGGTGCAGAATTGTTTATTTTATTTTATTTTTTTATTTTATTTTTTATTATACTTTAAGTTCTAGGGTACATGTGCATAACGTGCAGGTTTGTTACATATGTATACTTGTGCCATGTTGGTGTGCTGCACCCATCAACTCGGCAGCACCCATCAACTCGTCATTTACATCAGGTATAACTCCCAAAACAATCCCTCCCCCCTCCCCCCTCCCCGTGATAGGCCCCGGTGGGTGATGTTCCCCTTCCCGAGTCCAAGTGATCTCGTTGTTCAGTTCCCACCTATGAGTGAGAACATGCGGTGTTTGGTTTTCTGTTCTTGCGATAGTTTGCTAAGAATGATGGTTTCCAGCTGCATCCATGTCCCTACAAAGGACACAAACTCATCCTTTTTTATGGCTGCATAGTATTCCATGGTGTATATGTGCCACATTTTCTTAATCCAGTGTGTCACTGATGGACATTTGGGTTGATTCCAAGTCTTTGCTATTGTGAATAGTGCCGCAATAAACATACGTGTGCATGTGTCTTTATAGCAGCATGATTTATAATCCTTTGGGTATATACCCAGTAATGGGATGACTGGGTCATATGGTACTTCTAGTTCTGGATCCTTGAGGAATCGCCCAGAATTGTTTATTAAGTTTATTCCCAAGATAGTTTTCTGTAGGAAATGCTTACAAAAAAATAAAACCATCAACATATTGGATATTCTAATAAAAACTGAAGTATAGGATCAGTCTAATTGAAAGAAAAGTTAAATGTCTTGTTGGAATCAGATAATTGAAAATCAGTTTAAATATTATATAGTATTCTTAATCATATGCTAATAAAAGGATATTTTGTGTAGCTGTCTCTGAAATTCAGCCCTCCTTTGAATGTTTAATTTTGAATGCTATCTTTGTTGCTATTGTCATTTTTTAAAAAGTTACTACGTGAGCCCTTTTTTTAGAGAACAAGTTTTAAAATACAGCAATATATCAAATAAAGATCAAATGTTTTCCTTCATCCATTTGTTCTACTTCTTTCCTGAGGTGTCTTAGTCTGTTTGGGCTGTTGTAAGCTATATACTAGGTAGCTTATAAACAATAGAAATTTATTTCTTGTAGTTTCGGAAGCTGAGAATTTCAAGGTCAAGCCCTGGCATATTCAGTGTTTGGTGAGGACCTGATGCCTGGTTCATAGACAGTGAGTGCCTCCTGCGTGTTTCCTCACATGGAAGATGAGCGAGGCAGCTTTCTGGAGCTTCTTTAAGCAGCATACTAATCCCATTCATGAAGTCTCTTAGATATCATAATCTAGACATAAATTTTAAAAGATATATATCCTATTTTTAAGAGATCTATGTGTACAAAATGTTTGTGTATGTGTGTATATGTGTATAAACTTCCTACTACTCTCACTCCAATAAACAATGGACACCTTCCTTCTCTCAGGAAATCATCTTAGTGAAGGTCTTATATCCACATATTTAACGTAATGGAGACAGCTGGAAATAAAGATGTTTGTGCCCAACAGTAATTATGAGTTCCTTAAGAATGTGTGATATTTAGCAACTGTTGGCAATAATTTGTATTGTAACTCTGTTTCAGGATCTACGTATTTGAAGTCAGTCTAGTTTGTAATTGGGTCCTTCTTGAACTTCAAAACGGATACAACATTGTCACAAAAAGAATAGTTTTCTGAATTCAGATGGAACTGATTTTAATACCCAGGACCATTATTTGTTTTTAAACTTGGATGAGATACTTAATCTTTGTGAAGTTTATTTTCCTCATTTGCAAAACTGAAATAATGTTCTTATCTCATGGTTATTAAGTGTATTAAATGAGTTAATTTACAAACTTGATAAAAAGCATGCAAGAAATCTTAGTTCAGATCTACATGTAAATACCTCAAATGGATTTTTATACTTTTAAAATATCAATTTCTAATTTGTAGTAAAAGATGTAATACTTAATTTTACATGGTCAAAGTGAATTATGAACTTCATTTTGCATTTCATCTACTCTTCCACATTAGTTGGTTTCAAGTATTACATAATTGTACTTTTTATCTAAGAAGGGAACATTGAAGAGCTGTTAAGAAGTAGTCCCAATAACACGAGAATTTGGGAGACAGAATAGATGCCAATTGTAAAGAAAACAACGTGCCTGTCTACTTTTGTTCCTGGGAGGAAGATGTGAATCTTCCGTCTGCCGAGGCCACGTGAGGGAAAATGATACATAAATACATAATAAAGGGCACCATAAGAATTTTCATGCTCCAGAGATAAACAGAAAATCACTAACACATACAAGTTAAAAATAGTTATGGAAATAGTTTTTCATGGGAGATTAACAACTGAAGCCCCAAATGTTTGTGGTTGCTCATATGGAAATTGCTTTGTTAGATGAATGTACTGACTGGGCAAGAAGTAGTCAATAATTTGTGTGAGTTGTTACTTTCAAAGTACAAGTTTCTATGGAAGGTGGCTCTGATTTCAGATAAAGTTGCATACCTTGGTAGAATTATTTATTTATTTATTTATTTTTGGCTTTTGAATCATTTATGAGCAGAATTTTCCTTTTCTAAGGGAAAAGAATAACCTTCCCTCTGGCGTTGTTTTTTTTTATCAGAATGTAATGTTTCTGTATGCTTCTTTAAGTGTTCATAACAAGTTCATAGATCCCAAAAGGGATTGAAGAATTATTTCTGGTGGTCTTTGGGTCTAATTGCTGCCAGCTGAGGAAGCAGAATTCCAAATAATTTGAAGAAACTTTCACAAAAAAAAACCACTTAACATAATTATAAGGCATAAAGGCTCAATATAGAGTTTATATAATAAAATCTTACCTAACCACAAAACATTCAAGGACCAGTCAAGCAGAGGTCTTCACAAAGGTATATGTTAACACTTTGCTTGACACTGTCCTTGCTTAGATTTATTAAAACCTTCTGGCTATGCATTTTAGATTAATCCTGTTTTAAAAACCTTTGCAAAGTTTTTCTGTTTTGTTGTGAGCAATTCAAAGAGCATGTAACAACTGATGTAAACATGATCTTCAAAAGTTAGAAAATCATTCATCCATCCCCATTGCTTCCTCCAGGAATACTGGAATAATATGGCTTTGAGATATTGGCCAAGGGTTCCTAGTGTTAGTTATTTATGAATTTAATATAGTGTGTTCCACTTAAAGAAAACATAATACAAAAATCCAGACAACAAAACAGGCATATGAGTAAGTGATCATAATATAAAATTTTTTCTGTATTTTTCAGAAAAATTTTACATAGTATTCACTTAAATCTTTTCACATTACCTTTGCTTTATGATTAGATTTAGTTGTGTGTACTTTTTAAGAGCATTTCTAATATTTTGACAATTAAGGAATTTGCACATGATCTCGCTGTGATTCAATTGTAATTTACAAAAGCAAGTCTTAGAAATATCGGGGTTGCCCATATTTTTAGGTCATTTCTGTTATTTAATCTTATTTTTGTTTTTACTTATCTGTTGAAACTTCAGAAAGCGTTCTTGATTATTGATTATTATACCCTTGAACAACATTGGGTTAGGAGCATTGACCCTCATGCAGTCAAATGTATGTAAAACTTTTGACTCCCCAAAAACTTGACTACTAACCTACTGTTGACCAGATGCCTTATCGATAACATAATTGATTAATACATATCTTGTATGCCAGCAATCCCCAATCTTTTTGGCACCACGGACCAGTTTCATGGAAGACCATTTTTCTACAGACGGGTCGGTGGGAGGATGGTTTCAGGGTGATTCAAGTGTATTACATTTATCATTAGATTCTAACAGGCTATGGACTGGTAGTGGTCTGTGGCCTGGGGGTTGCAGACCCCTGCTGTATGCTGTATGTATTATATACTGTATTCTTACAATAAAGTAAGCTAGGGAAAATATGTTAAGAAAATCATAAGGAGGATGTTAAGAAGATGTTAAGAAAATCATAAGGACATGTGCAATACCGTATTTGTTGATATGGTAAGTTTACCTCATCTCTTACTTTACAAGATGGATCCTCTGAAATGGAAGGCATCCTCAGCTGCAGACCTAAATCTATGATACATATCAAGCATTTCAGCTTTTTTGTTTGGTAATGCCATGACTTTTCTTAACTTTTTGAGAGCACTTCCAGCATCATCAGTGGTATTTTGTATAGCTCCCCTGGTGTTATGCAAGGTTTACAGTATTACACTAAACATGATGAAAAATACCTAAGAACCATGGGAGATCACTTTTTACTATAATAACACATTTTACTGGAGAGATGAACTGCTCATGTGGAGATGATTAACATCACACAGCATTTTAGCAGATACTCACAACACTCGAGCCCACTGAAATAGCAACAGGAGGTGTCTGTGAAATTATTACAGTAGTATAGTATGTATTACACTTAATTTTATGCAGTTGTAGCTTAATACTATAAATTTGTTTCTCTTGACTGCAAGTGGTGCTGTGTACTGTCTTACTGTCTGTAAATGGTTGTATGCATTGAGGTTTGATAAATTTTAACTTTCTTTTTTTTTTTTTTTTGAGACAGACACTTTGTCACCCAGGCTGGAGTGCGGTGGTGTGATCTTAACTCACTGCAACCTCCACCTCCTGGGATCAAGCAATTCTCATGCCTCAGTCTCCCAAGTAGCTGGGACTATAGTAATGCACTATCATACCCAACTAACTTTTTTTATTTTTAGTACAGATGAGATTTCACCATGTTGACCAGGCTAGTCTTGAACTCCTGACCTCAAGTGCTTTGACCTTCCAGGCTCAAGTGATCCCCCCGACTCAGTATCCCAAGTAGCTGGAACTACAGACACCAGCTACTATGCTTGACTAACTTTTGAATTTTTTGCAGACACATGGTCTCACTATGTTTCCCAGACTGGTCTCAAACTCCTGAGCTCAGGCAGTCCTCCCACATCAGCCACTCAGAGTGCTGGGACTTCAGGCCTGAACCACCACGCCCAGCCAAATATTAACTTTTTACAATAGATTTGGGCGTATTTTGTTGTAGTAAATGATAAAACAGACTAGCATCTACATATATTTTGTGCATTCATGACATACCTAACTTTTTATTTTTTTGGTATTTCTAGGCTACAGTGTTTTCCAATTTTTACAAATTATTGCAAATCTCCAAAGAATTTTTCAGTAAATTTCCTTTTAAAAAATTTGCATATAAGTAAACCCATGCAGTTCAAGCTTATGTGGTTCAAGAGTCAACGGTATTATAAAACCTATTATAGACTTTAGTTTCATATGAAGAAATAATTTAATCTCTTTTTCACTTTCTACCTCTTTCTCACCTCATTAAAACATATACTTCTCTAACTTTACATTTTTGAGTACTGTTTTCCCTTTACAAAGTCCTGAGTCATTCTGAATCCTTTCTATTCTCTTTCAATGAGAATTCTATATATACTTTCTTCATTATATGTGTAAGACTCATTTGTTTAGATCCTGTCTTCATCACCGTAGTCAAGGTCTCCTGAGGCAAATTGTTCTCTAGCTGGGAACCTGTGAAACAAACATGTTATATGTTTCCAAAATACAGTGATGTTACAGACATATGGTGGACATTGCCACTCTGAAAGAGAATAATAGAAAAGAAGAAAGGAGTAACCAGTCCTAAGTAAGTCCAAAACCTAAGGCAAATGCCATTAGATCATAAGGCTCAAGATCGCTCTTTGGTTCCATACTCTTTTCTCTAGGCCAGTGGAGCTGGCAATCTTACCCCTACAGCTTTGCCAGGCAGGAGGTGGTTCCCCAAGGCTGTAGGTATTCCCACCCACTACAGCTCCACTAGGCATTGCCCTCATGGAAGCTATTTGCAGTACCCCTTCCCCTATAGTGGTTCACTGCCTAGGGTTTGCCCTACTGGCTTGGGTCCTATACTGTAACTCTCCATGGGTGGGATCCCAAGCCTGAAGCTCTGCCTGACGTCCTTTGAAACTTAAGTGGTGTCTGGGTGCAGTGGCTCGCTCACACCTGCGCTTTTGGGAGGCCAAACTGGGCGGATCACTTGAGCTCGGGACCTTGGGAGCTTGAGACCAGCCTGGGTAACATAGTGAGACTCCGTCTACAAAAACTACAAAAATGTGCTGGGCATGGTGGTGCAGCCTGTAGTTCCATTTACCTGAGGGACTGAGGCAGGAGGATCACTTGAACCCCGGAGGTTAAGGCTTCAGTGAGCCAAGGTTGTGCCACTGCACTGCAACCTAGGGCATAAAGTGAGACCCTGTCTCAAAAAAGAAAAATCTACGTGGAGAAAGCCTTGACACCCAGGCACTCTGCACATGGCTGCCAAAATGTGCTGACTTTGTACTCCAAAGTGGGCTTCCACCATATCCCAGGTCACATTTCAGCCCACTGGAGCTGTACCTGGGGCAACCACTTTATAACAAGAATCACCTTTCCTCCAGTTTCCAATAACATGTTTCTAATTTCTATCTCAGACTTCATTAGAATGACTTTTCCCTTCCTTGTTATTATCAACACTGTATTCAAGAACACTTATTCTGTAAAAAAATTAAAGCTTTCTCTATAGCTTTTCTCTTTTCCTTCTAAAATTGCCTCTAATGGTCTGTTCATGGCAATGTATGTTCTTTCTTGTATGCACCTCAAAACTCAGTCTCTATCCAGTATCCAGTTCCAAAGTCTCTTCCACTTTTTTCGGTTTTGTTACAGCAGCCCCACTTTGTGGTGCCAATTTTCTTTTAGTGTGTTTAGGCTGCTGTAACAATACAATAGACTTGGTGGTTTTAGACACAACATAAATTTGTTTTTCACAGTTGTAGAGGCTGGCAAGTTCAAGGTAAATGTGGTCCTGGCATATCCTGTGTCTCGTGAGTGCCTGCCTCCTGGTTCATACATGGTCATCTTCTCACTGTGTCCTCACATGGTGGAAGGGCGTGGGAACTTGTTGGGGTCACTTGTACAAGGGTACAAGTCCCAGTAATGATGTCTCTGTCCTTATGACCTAATCACCTCCCAAAGACCCTACATCCAAAAATCATCTCATTGAGCATGAAGCTTCAACATAGGAATTGTGGGGGACACAAATATTCAGTCTATGGAAGGAAACTTTGTCATCTTTAAAGCCCAAACTTCTGGGAATACCTTCCAGGTGATATTCATCTGGACCTAATTTTAAAAATAGGATATAGACACTAATTACTCATTACTTCCCATAAATAAATGTACTACTTAGTATACAAAAGGAAAAGAAAACATTCCAAGAAGACTTCCAATTACTACAATTTGGCAGAAGGTGGGGGTGAGGTCAGTGTTACAAAGTTAGCTCTTGCCCTTTGGAAATCCATTCCTTAGTTTAGGAATGGATAGTATAGAACAGAGAAATGGAACTTTTCCTTTTATTGTTTAATTCTGTTTTAAGAATTAAATAAAACTCAAGACACAGTCTGCTGGGTTCTTTTTTTCTTCACTATAGAAACTCAATTTTTATTTGGGATAGCATTTCCCAGCCAGCCTTGTAGCTTGTAGCTTGATGTGGCTTCTGTGATATAACTAAAGATTTTCTGGAAACTTTATTTAGAGATACCCTTTGTTTTCACTTTTGCTTACTTCCTCCTGCCTGGAAAATATCCAATATTGTACCATTAAAGAAACAAATTATGTCCCAGCACTTTGGGAGGCTGAGGCGGGCGGATCACGAGGTCAGGAGATCGAGACCACTGTGAAACCCCATCTCTACTAAAAATACAAAAAGTTAGCTGGGCATGGTGGCGGGTGCCTGTAATCCCAGCTACTCAGGTGGCTGAGACAGGAGAATAGCTTGAATCCAGGAGGTGGAGGTTGCAGTGAGCTGAGATCGCACCATTGCACTCCAGCCTGGGTGACAGAGCGAGACTCTGTCTCAAAAAAAAAAAAAAAAAAAAAAAAAATCTTGCTTTAAAAAGCAGAACGTCATCATTTCCCATTAACAACAACAACAACAAAATGTGTACTATTTTTAACATCATAGTGTTATTATTTACAGATAACTCCTATCAAGAGTTTGGTCAGAACAATGGGTTTTCTTGAGGGGTATGATAGGCATGCTATGGATGGAATCTTTGATGATCTAAGGTAGAATGGGAACAAGTTTTTAAAAATTCAATAGTTATTTATTTGTGTGCTCCCTCAGTCTTGTGAAGCTAGGGCACCAACCAGGAAAGAATGGGTCCTGTGAGTTGGAATGGTTGTATATCAGAAGGGTTGGAACCCACAAATAGAAATGTCTTTTCTGGTCATTGTTATTGGATACCAATGAGGAAAGGAACAGGTGAGAGGAAGGGAGATGAATTGTAAATATTATGGGAAAAGACAAAAAGTTGCATTCTGAAACAGCTGCAGAAACTCAGCAACAAATATTTCCAGAAACCAAAGTTCTATTCCTTATACTTTTACTTATTCAGAATCTGTACAAAGCTTGCTTAGCTCTCCTCCCCTTGACGATAAAATATGTACTGAGCAGCTCCTCAGGTTTCGGTAACGTGGCACATATTCAGGATGGAATTCTGAGCAAAAACAGATGATGTAACATGATATCTGGTATTGTGGCATTAAGCTTCAGGCAAGAAGAGAATAACTAACACACAAAATTGGGACAAAGATGTGCTAAAAAGGAGAGAGACAATGAGAGCCTGAGAGGGATGGATTTGACCAACGCAAGAGATCAAAGACTTTCTTGAGGAGGAGGAATGGAATGAATAGCAAATTTTCCATTCAAACACAAAAAAATTGGGACAGAGATGTGCTAAAAATGAGAGAGATAATGAGAGCCTAAGACAGATGGATTTGACCTAGGCAGGAGCTCAAAGACTTTGTTGAGGCAGAGGAATAGAATGAATAGCAACTTTTGCATCCAAGCAGAGATCTGAAGGTAGAAGAGAGCATTCTAGAGGGGAGGCAACATACATGAGGGTCTTGTGACAGAGGAAATGTTAAAATCAGAGGACTGAAAATGAACTAATTAGGTTAGATGAGAGAAAGGGAGAGCATGATGTATGATGTGGCAAGAGAAATCAATGTCATTTCCCCCTGAAAATAGTGGGTGTGGTAATACTAATTAAAATTGGATGGATAACTGAAATTTTTAATCTTTCGCTCATATGCTTTTACTCTTATGATTTAGTTACAATACTTGAAGCAATATATACCAACATTTCCTGTTTGTAACAGAACTGTAAGACTGAAATAATTTATATATTATGCATTTCATCATGAAGTAAAAATCATCCCTCTTTATCCTTTATTTAGTTTTTGTTTGTTTTCATAGAGATGGTTGTTGAATAATGCAAAATGCTTTTTGGCGTCTAGAGTTTATATTGTTTGGTTTTTAATTTCATAATGTATTAAATCACATTGATTGATTTTTATATGTGAACCAAACTTGAAACCCTAGTATACATACTTCTTTCTCACAATGTAATGCAGTGAGAGAACATTGTCTGCATATTATTACAACTTTTAGTTAGCACAGTATTCACTGTTCACATTATTTTCATTGTATAAATAGCATTTACTTCTGAGTCTTGTAGCATACTATTTTTTCTTTGTACAAATTTGGGAATCAATCATTAGTTCAATTTTCTTTGCCTTTTATTTCTCATTTTTCTATGACAAAACTCTAATATTCCTTTCATTCATAAGCACATCATGTAAGTTATCAGTCATTTTTTGAACTCTTGTGTCTGTCATCTGCATTTCTGTCTTTCTTTTTCCCTGTATTCTGGAAGAACTCCTAGAGTCAGTTGTCCAGCTCACTAATTTTATCTTCACCTGTACTCATTCTGCTATGTAGTGTTCTATTGAATTTTTCAGTGATATATTTTTGTTTTTCAGTATCTCCAAATGCAATTCTAGATATTTTAGACATGGAAGATTTTTAATTCTCATTTGGATATGGACCTTATATTAGGAACATTCTTTATTTTTTTGAACTACCAACAGTTTCTTTGAATATTTTGTTAAATTCACTGACTTCCTTTCATGGTATTGGCCTTTATACACATTTGAGTATTGTTAATCTTTGAAATTAGCCAAAGTAGAACTCAGTGGTTCTGGGGTGAGAGAACAAACAACATGTGAGACATTTGGGCCTTGCATCCTGATAGTTTGTTTCCTTTATAGAGGAATCCCTTTTCCTTCTAGGATTTCCCGGAAACCTAAGACACTGTTATTTCTCTGGATGAAGTGCCCACATGATTTTATTAGACAGTAGATAAACATACTTATTGCCAGTTCTTTAATTCACGTAGGGAATGGGGGAAGAGCCTATTGACTGCTAAGAATATAGCTTTAGGGGTGCTTACTTCAAAGACTGGCACAGGATCTTTTTCTGCTTCTTGATTCCTGCCCCCATCCCCGAAGCTTAAATAAATCCAGTGTTGGCTTTTATAGAGCCCTACCTTGTGCATGTTTTTGTCTGTGATTTTTGTTTCCAGTCTCATTTTATTTTTTTCTATTTCTCAGAAATTCTCCAATTCCTCGTCACATCATAGAATTCACCTTTCTTTTCTAGTATTATTATGTATGTATTTGTGTGTGTGTGTGTATGTGTGTGGGGGCATGCCTCTATTGTGTGTCTAACACCGCTACCACCAGTATATATTTGTAGGGATTTAAAATGACAAAGGCGTGTGTCCTGAGGCTACCATCTTGATCAAGCTTCTTGAAAATTTTTTGAAATAAATTCTTACAATGATAAAATATTGGCCTTCTGATAAATTTTGAACTCATCACCCATTAGACAACCTGTTTCATACAATTAAAAAATAATGATTTCTTTTTCAAAGATATGCTTAGGATTTGTAACACTTGCTTATTTACAAAGGGGGTCCATTACTGTAACTTTACTTATGATCTAGTCAATTGAGAGTATACCATGTCTTGGCTATTAGCTTTCTTACATTATCTTCAAATTTATGGTGTTTACTCTCTAGTTGACTCATTGAATTAATTTTTAATCAGCTTCTGAACTATTCTATTGGGTTGTATTAGAGAAGCTATTTTTAGATAAATTGTACATTATATAAATAGCCCCATAGTAAGTGACAGACTATGCTTGGTACTGTTTATAATTGGGGGGCAAGCGAGAAATTCAGAAGTTATTATATTTAAAGGAACAAAAACTCTGCTTTGCGTTTTTTTGCAGTTGTTTTTTTCTTTTTCTTTTTGACAGTCTCCCTCTGTCACCCGGGCTGGAGTGCAGTAGGGCGATCTTGGCTCACTGCAGCCTCTGCCTCCCGGGTTTCAGCAATTCTTCTGCCTCAACCTCCCAGGTAGCTGGGATTACAGGTACCCACCACCATGGCTGGCTAATTTTTGTATTTTTAGTAGAGATGGGATTTCACTATGTTGACCAAGCTGGTCTCCAACTCCTGACCTCAGGTGATCTGCCCACCTGGGCCTCCCAAAGTGCTGGGATTACAGGCATGAGCCACCACACCCGGCCAATTCACAGTTTTAAAGTAGCATGATTTGGTTTCAAAAAAGCTGTTCTTTCTTTTTATCTTCCTCTTTCCACTCTTTAATGAAAATAGGGGATTATATATATTTTTTTATTTTTAAATTATTTTAATTGACATTTGATTGTACATATTTATGGGTACAATGTGCCATTTTGATACATGTATACAATGTGTTATAATTAAATCAAGGTAATTAGCATATCCAGCATTTCAAACATGTATCTTTTTTTGTGTGTTGTAATATTCAAAATTCTCTTTTATAGCTGTTTGAAAATATACAATAGTTTTCTTACATTATCTTCAAATTTATTTTTGCGTGACTTACTCTACTTAGTATTCTCCAGGATCATCCGTATTATCACAAGTGACAGAATTTCATTCTTTTTTATGGCTAAATAGTATTCCATTGCATATATATATAGTACAGTTTAATCTGAAAGTCATTTCTCAATACAAATGGCCAAAAAATTCCATGGAAAAAAATGTGCAACATTATTAATCATTAGCAAATCTAAACCACAATGAGATATTTCATCCCAGTTAGAAGGGCTATTTATCAAAAAGGCAATAACAAGGATGCAGAGAAAATGGAACTCTTACACACCATTGGGGGGAATGTAGATTAGTAGAGCCATTATGGAAAACAGTATGGAGGTTCCTAAAAAAAAAAAAAAAATTGAGCCTGTATGATCCAGCAATCCAACTACTGGTTATTTATCCAAAGGAAGGGAAAGGAGTATGTGATAGGGATATCTGCACTTCCATGTTTATTGAAGATCTATTCACAATAGCCAAGATACGAAATCAACCTAAGGCATTTTATTTTAAATGTCGGTATGGATGTCTACGTGGGTTTTGTAAAGCAATGAGTAGAAATTAAGAAATAGGATGAATGTTTGTTATTTAAGTTAAATTTAATTCACGTTTTTAAATAAAGTTTTATTTTGTAAAATGACTGGTGTTGGAGAAGACCTTTCCATATTTTTGTTTGTTTAGGTGTTTTTCTAAAATGTGAAAAATTGTAAGTAAAACAGTTAAACAATCACAAATTTAGAATCTCCTTTAAATCCTCGACTCGTGGATTTCCAGAGTTTAATGTGCTGCAGTGACTTCTTCCCATGCCTCTTAGGCACCATACAATTTGGCATACAATCCATATATTTGAGTTTATCATCACCATTACATGATATTTACTGGGTGGCCTAACATGTTAGGTTGTCCCTGCTAAGAGCTATAAAACTCTTTTTTTGAAACTATCCTTCGCTTCTTGTGATTAATGTGAAAATGAGTATTGCTCGACAGAGCTTAAGTCACTGGAGTTTTTGCATTTTGTTTCCTGATGTACAAATTCTTATGAGTCTGACATAGTTTGCCTTTGGACTTATTTTAAATTTGAGTTTCTTATGGCTTATCTATATTTGATATTCTTCTTCTCCAATTTAAATGGATTTCCTACTGTTTTATGCACCCTAGAAATTAGCAACACATTAGACCTAAGAAAATGGAAACTAATTATTTTGTTTTGAAGGGAAGAAAAATAAGCACTTACAAGCTTAAAGTCATGTCTTAGGGTGTTTAAATTTCAAGCATATTAAACTATAGCATATATCAGTTATATTTATAATTTCTCGTAACTTTTTTGATTAATAAGCATAAATAACCAAACTATAAGATATTAAAAGATCTTTGCATCGCCTTATGTGCCCCATAACCTCATACCTAAATATGTGCCTTGCTAAAACCAATAAAATTTGTTATTTTTGAAACAAATCTGTTTTGCCTCCTTCTGAAAACACCTACTTGATTCCTTCTATATGCTATATAACTCATGAATGGCAGAAAGGTTAATATGCTATAAAGGGGTGTACAAAGAAGTTGTCACCTCATATTGAAAATATTGTAAATCAGTATATCCTTCCTGCATTGATTATTGAAAACATGAAGAGCAGGCCCTCCAGTTTCTCCCATACCAATTAGACAAAACTCTCCCACCCTTTCTTCCTAAACTCTTACCATTGTTTTAAAAAGGAGTACGATAGCATCAAGAATGTCAGTGTAAGCTACAGTTTTCATAGATAATCTAGATGAGTTTATGTTTTTGCTTCATTTTTGTGCCTGCCATAATGACTTATTTCCAAGTAAGACAGTAAAACAAAACAAATCTGAGTGGGATGGGATTCTCAGTTCAAGTTTTCCTTTCATTTTTCATGTTATGGAAATAAATATTTTATTCTGTAAGAGGAGTATGTTTTTATAAGAATGATGTGTGTAATTATAAGAACTTCTTATTGAACATGTTGACTTTTAATTGTCTTACAACATGCTCCTATAAAGATTATCAATTGTTTTTTATTTTCTAAGTTTAGTATTCAGTGGTGTCTCTCATTCTTTTCATTGGAAATGTGTATAATCAAGATGGACTCTTTCTTTTTTGTAATTATTATTGCTCTTTCCCAGTATTTTAATTATTTATAGCTGCCAGACATTTGTCTTTTAAAGGCCTTCCAATCCCAATCAGAATGAATAAACAATTAAAAGGAAGAAAGATTTTGTAGCCCTAGCCCTTCTTTTCCTTTTGATTGTGTGTGTTCTATATAACAGTTAAATTATTCTTTATGAAATTAGTATATCCAGGAAACGGGAGAATTATGCCCTAGGCTGAGTGAATGGAAAACATGTTAACATTTCCTTTGTAGGGTTTCCAGGGTGCCACAGGAGATTTGTAATGTGCTGCTTTTTTTGTATTTTCCCCAGATCTCTTTCAGTTTATTATAATGCTGGAGCAATAATTAAATGTTCCTTAGCGTTTCCTATGTCCTACACCTCACTGAAAACATGTCGGCAGAGAAAGCAAATGTTCATCATTTCTCAATATAAAACAGATCCTGCCAGGGATCATGCCAAACCCGACCAACCATGACAGTCAAATCAATGTATGTTTTGGTTTAAATTTTTATTTTTGCCTTTGCTTTAGCAACCTGATTCTGGTATTTGTTTTTCCCTATGGCTTATCATTTTATGGCACGACAGTTCCTGAGGTTGACAAGGCTTCCTGCCTACCTTTGTAATGCATATGTGTGACAATATAAACTCTAAGAGAAAATGACATTTTGACTCAATAAATATTTGCTTTATGTCCATTACATCTGTTTTACAGAAGTCTTTTTTATTCCTCCATCAGTATTCACTGAAAAAAATGCTTATTTCTGCGTTTTGTCTGGATATTGCAAATTCGGGAATCATTAGTATCCCAATTTTCAAGTTAAGGTTTTTATTATTATTGACCCAAGAGTTTTGATTCTCTCATTAGTCTGTATTCACATTGTAAACATAAATTAACTAGGTAATTTTTTTTTCTTTTTTGGGAGGTGGAGGGGGTATTCCTGGAGGCAAGTTATACATACTATGGAGGTATGAATGTGTATTAGACCACACAGCCAATTTTCTGCTGCCAAATCATTTAAAATCTCAACACAGGGATTCTATTTTGAAATTTGATATAAAATTAGATAAAATAACAAATGAATCTAAACGTCAAATAGTCATTTAAAAGCATGTTTTCTCAGATAATATTTCTAGTGTAGCTATGAAGTGGTTGGACTCTCTAGATTTCAATTCTGGTTTGAAATCTGGGTTTTTCAGTCACTACCTATGTGAGTTTGGACAAGTTATTCAAGTTTTATTACCTTCTATCCCTAGTCATTTTGTAAGACATAAGCTTGTTTTATACTATTGCTGATTGTTTTTGTTCTCTATGTATATTTTTTTCTTATAAGATCAGTGATAATTTAATATATATTAGCTTGTCGTTATGTAAAATGAGAAATTCACTACCACTTTCAACCCTATCATTATCTCTTTACATTCCCAGGTTCTATGATACACTTTAAATAATGTATTTTCAAAATCCTTATCTTTGCAGAATTATTAGTCGTGTTGCTTTGCTTCATAATCTATTAAGAACAATTGTCTGTCTCTTTATAACCAATTCTTTTTTTCTATAATGTTGAATGTTATTTTAATACTTGTTAAAGATAGTAAAGAAGACTTTATTCAAGGGATGACTTCAATGAGGTTTTGCGGTAGGGGAGAGAGATTGGCCTCAACTTTGAATACAGCAAGGAAGAGTCGGGATTTATAGCCAAGGAACAAGATGAGGAGCCAGTGGGTGGAAATACAGATTTGGAGAACAATGATGTTATAGTCTTTTCTACCATTCTTTGAGACATTACAAAATCCTCATAAATTTGATTCTAAAAGATACCATAAATTTGTATGCCCTTCTTTAAGTGCTGACATCTATATAGTACAATGATAGGATTTAATGTTTTATAATCACTAAGAGAAACATTAGGGGTAAGGGGTGATTCTGGTTAAACTCACTTGATGGGATTCTTATTGAAGGCAGACCAGGGTGATGAGATAGCACCTGAAGGATGGTGGGGGATGAGAAATTTGATCAACTATTAAGGTAGATAAGATATTGAGGATGGAGAATTTTTGCTAAATTAATTTAGCAAGATTCCTGATAAAACTGTATGATACAGACCTGACCAAGGTCAAAACCTAAAGGGCTTAAAGGAGCCTGATTACAGTTTGATCAAGGAGAAAGGCTTTGTTAGTAATACTCTGTAAATACTAATGGTTAACAAGGTTTCATTTTCTTCTTTATGACTTTTTAATCTCAGGTTGCATCACACAACAGTGTCCTGGCTTCTTTCTGTAAAACGTGTCTGCTCCTTGTTGGACTCTTTGCCAGCTTGACTTCCACTAGATTCCTAAATACTAAAGATTCTTAAGACACTCCTGTGTGATGCCTAGGAATTCTTGCACACCTCTAAGGATTTAAACACCCTTGATTTGCAAGTGACTCTTTTCCGTGTTCCAGACTCAACATATACAACTGTCTACTTGATACTTTCTCTTAGATGTCTTCCTGGCATTTCAGATTTATCCAAAGCATACTTCATTGCTCCTAACATCCAAAACCAGCCTCTGGTGAATTAAACTTTTTATAACTTTTGTAGTGACACTCTATAATACTGCTTTTTGTTTTAAAGGCTATATTTTATGGTGAATATAGTGAACCAAAGTTTCTTTCGGTGCATACCTGGTCTGGCATATCTTTTTAAATTACGTTCAGACTTTTGGGTCCCTGTGTTTTAGGTATGACTGTTATAAAGGTCATATGGTTACATTTAGTTTTTAATCCATCTTGACAATCTCTGTGTTTTCACCTCAAGTTTTGTCTATTTACATTTATTGAAATTGGAAAATTATTTGGACTTGTATATCTCACCTTAATTTTTGCTTTCTGTCTTTGTTTTTTATTTCTTAGCTCTTTAAGGATGTTGATGTTTTTCTCTTTTTTAAATATTTTTTCAGAGTTTTAGATTTAATGGAAACACTGAAAATGAACATAGTCTACCAATGAGATGTATAATTCAATTCAGCATCCACTTTCTATGATCCTACTGTGTGCCTGCTCAGAGCTGGGCAAAGGAGCCACATGATGTAGACGGCACAGTCCTTGTCTTACCATCTGTGCACATAGTAGCCTTCCCTGTAATTAGAAATTGTTTTGAGTCTTATCAAGCAGTTAAGTGATGAATCTAGGACAGTCCAGGGTTGGAAAATGTGGGTTTTAATCAAGACTGGAAGTTGGGGACAGGAATGAGCATGGAGCTGGCTGTGGGGCTGGGGCATCAAGAAAGACTCCTTCGGAGACCAGGCAAAACAAGTGAGTGAATGGGGCAGAGGTTGTCTGAGGATGAGGGCACAGGCCCAGGTGAGCCCATGGCCCTCCTTGTACCTTCTCCTATCTCTGATCTGTTTTCAAAGGTTCCCTCCATCCTCAGCTGAGCAAGAGCCACTGAGGACACAACTACTGCCCAGGCTTCGTATCTCTAAACCAAGGAGGTCTTTAGGTCAGAAATAATCAATGTCTTAAAAACAAAAGCATATCCATTTGAGCTCCATGATGCTAGGATTTATACTTCAGGTTTAGTTTTCCTTAGCCAACTTCTTCAGAGCTGACATGGTAGAAAGCAATGCCTTGGAGAACCTTGTTTCCAGTCATCCTCAGACACTGCAGACATCACAGTTAACAGTCATGAATTCATCTTAACTATCAATGAAAAGGAATCCCAGGCAGCCCTAGTTCTTTCCTTTGTCCAGCATTTTATTGATTCACACATTATCTCACTTGTGCTGACTCTCAGGAAGCAGGCCACACACTGGGATTGGTATTTGTGCCTCTGTACTTTCTTTTAAAGGCAAGAAGTCAAAGAAGAGATGCTAGGTGACTATTCAAGAACACAGTTTGTAAGTAGCAGGGCTTGGAGGCATGTTTTCTGGCTCCTTGTCTAGGATTCAGATCAGTCTAACCCAATGCCAGCAGTCACGTGTAGGAGCAGTGCAGGCACAGTATGTCCCATAGGCCGAGTGAGATGTGTTCTTGGTTGGCTGGCTTTCTACTCTATGAGAAAAGGCTACACAAGGTGGCCCCATGTTGGTAAGACCTTCCACAGTCTGGGCTTCAGAGGGACAGAAGTGAAACTTCTTCTTGGCTCGTGCGCCCAAAATTGGCTGGATTTGGCGACCAGTTCATGAGGAGTTGATATAGAACAGTGGTTGGCATGGAGCCGAGACCTTGTAAGTACTTAATGAATGGATACATTCTAAGAGCCAATTCAAAAACCTGATGAAGATTTATTGAGGAAAGGGAGTTAGTTGGATGATCTTAATGGCATGATTTTGGGATATGTAATTACATTAGAACACAGAAGCTTCTTACCACCTTGACACTGACCTGTTATGTTCTAAAGCTTACTCATGTCTTGGCACATTTAGGAGACAGTCACTCCAGGACTCAAAGGTGGGGAAGTAAGTTACAGTAACACAAGGGAAATGTTGCATATTTGGAGGAGCAAGACTGAGGACTCTGGAACTGACCTGTATGGGCAATAGTGACCTTTCCCTTTCCTTTTCCCTTTCCCTTTCCCTTCCCTTTTCTTTTCTTTTTTTTTTTTTTCTTTTTCTTTTTTGACAGAGTCTCACTCTGTTGCCCAGGCTGGAGTGCAGTGGTGCAATCTTGGCTCACTGCAACCTCCACCTCCTGGGTTCAAGCAATTCTTCTGTCTCAGCTTCTTGAGTAGCTGGGATTATAGGCAAGTGCCACCAGGCCTGGCTAATGTTTGTACTTTTAGTAGAGATGGGGTTTTGCCATGTTGGTCAGGCTGGTCTTAAACTCCTAACCTCTGGTGATCCACCTGCCTAGGCCTCCTAAATTGCTGGGATTACAGATGTGAGCCACTGCACCTGGCCACTCATTCTTTCTTTGTCTTTCATGACTTTGTACTTTTGGCAAATACTGACTTGTTTTGTATAATGTCTCTTATTTAGATTTCTCTGCTGTTTTCTCATGAATAAATGTATTTAGGCAAGAATGCCACTGAATTAGTGTTATATCCTTCTCGGTGTGTCATATCAGGAATCATATGATGTCTGTCTCACTACTGCTGATATTAACCTAGATCACTTGGTTAAAGTTGCATCTGCTGGGTTTCGCCACTGAAAATATATTACTACCTTTATAATTAATAATTATGGTAAAATATTTGTAAACCATGTAAATATCCCAATTTTTAATCATACCATTGCATGATAATTTTAGCATGCATCGATGATTCTTGTTGGAAGCCTTTATATAGTATTGCTTGTCACATAGTGGTTTTTTGTTCCCATCATTCTTTCCAAATGTGTATTAATTGGAATTTTCCAATAAAGAATATCTTTCCCTTTGGTGCCATCTATCTCTTTCTGCTCTTTTCCCCTTTCTATCTATCTAATCTGTCTGAATGAACTCATTAGTCTTAGTCTTATTTTATGGATTCTGTTCCATAGTCTTAGGATTTTGTTGCTCCAGTTTTCCCACATGTGATTGGGAGCTCCTTCGTGTTGCCTTATGTTGTCTTTAACACTGTTCTCGTCCGGTTTTGAGGATGTCCCTATATTCTGGCACCAAAAGATATTTCAGACTCATTTTATTCTTCATCCAGGTTTGAAATGAGCAATTTCTGCAAGAAACCTAAATTTCTTTTTTTAAAGATTGGTATTTAGAAACCAAGATCCTGAGCACTAAGGGTGCTCATTGCAACTTGCATGTCACAGTTTGTAAGCTCTTTCAAAGCGAACAGGACTAGGAATATATCTGTTTTTATATGTAGAAACACTCATCTATAACTGTTTTTACCTTTGTAACTGAGTGTATTTATATGTAATTTATAATCTAGCTAAAAGAAACCATTTGTTGATATCTCTATTTTTTCAGTCCAACATCATAGAATTTTCTAGCTCTCCTTTTTCTGATATGTAATCCCTCTCTCCAACAGTATCTTACTCAACACAGCATACACATAGTATACTTTCAGAATTGCTAACCCATATCTCTTAGAAAACAATAGTACTAATTACTATGATAGTTTTATATATGGCTCTTTGTCTTAGAATATTGAATCAAAATACTAATTTCCAAATTTAGTTAGGGCCACCTTCTTCAGTTTGGTTCTTTATTTATAGTATATTTTGGTTCATTTCATATTGTTAATCGATTTTGGAGTATTCCCACTCCATCCTGCTTGATTCTAATTATTTTTTTGGAGTGTGCTAAACATTAACATAGTTTTGAAAGTCAGATAGTCAAAGGCTATTCAGTTTGGAGTGTTACCTTAGTCTTTTGCCTCATTGTTTTTTGAAGAGCAGGCGAGTCATTAATTGAGATAATTGAATTTTATTTTATGTAATAACTACACATTTATTAAGTTCTCTCTGATTAATTTCTTGTGGATTTGACTAGGGTTTACAAGATACCTAATTCAATGCTGCCCTCTTCTGTCACTGTAGCAGAATCTGGCTTCTTTAGTTAATTAGTCTTATTTAATGGTGGAGAAAGGAGTTATGTGTCCTCCAGTTGTTTGGTTGTCTTTTGTATTTCAGGACCCTAATTTTTTTCCTTTTCCTCTTCATTACTCTATTGCCAAAGATTTCTTCTCCCTTGTTCTTGTTGTGTGTGTGTGTGTGTTTTCTCCAGGAGAAGTCTGCCAAATCAAGCATAAGTCCCTTCTTTAAAGTCTTGCTGGTTATACCTTCACACATTTTAGTATTTTCACATTTAAGTCAGGATTACTGTTTTTGGTGGTGGTTTTAAATAAACTTTATACTCATCAGTAGCTCCCTTCTTTCTTTTCATATTTTTTCAGCTTGCCCTTAGTTGCCACACAAACATTTATGGCAGAACAGGAGAAGGAGAAATTGCTCATTGAGATTTGCTGGTTTTTTCTTATTTTCTTTAACTTGCAGTTACTTTGAAGTTTGGATTTTTTTTTTTTTGTCTTAAATGATATCAAAGGGCTGTGTGTGTGTGTGTGTGTGTGTGTGTGTCTACTTTGATCTTATTCAGTACTATTTTTGGAGAAAGTATTGAGAGTCTCCATTGGCTTTAGCCACCTGAGATCCCCACTGTTTTTACTCCAATTTCTCTCTACTTGTTAGAAGTTTCACATCCTATTTTTATGCATTGAGCAGTCTCTTAAAATTTTTCTTTGCATATTTATTTGAAAATCTGAAGTCAGTATTTTACTCTCCCAACACTTTTATCAGTCTTAGAGCATTTCAAGTTTGATCATTTACCTCCTAACTTTTATGCTACTGTTCTTATCCAGTATTTTGATTTTGTTATTTTAAATATCCTTTATATTTAGATGTTACTTATTTGTAATTTTCTGGACAGTGCTGTGTTTAGATTTATGTACTTATTTTAAAATCATTTTTAAAGTTTTCAAGCCTTCCTGCTCTTTAGACCTTGATTCAGAGATTATTTTCCTTCCATATGAGTTGCAGACTTTAGTAAGAAGAGATTTTAAGGATACACTTTCATATTTTATTTCAAGGAAGCAGTATTTTATTTCTAACCTTGAAAAATAATGTTGCTGTGTGGAGGGGGGAGTGTTGTAAACATTCTAGTTTGATAGCTTTGTTGAGGGGTGGGATAGTTTTTATTTTGATTTTAGCACTTTGAAAATACTGTCACTGTGTTCTTGCTACCATTATTTTTGGGAGAGACACTGCCAGGCTAATTGTTGGTCTGTTTTGATGTATTCCTTCTTGTTGCTTTAAGATGGCCTCTACTTAGTATTTCAGTTTCCTTACAGTTCATCTACTTGTGGTGATTTTTTTTTTTAATCCACCTTGAAATTCATTAGGTTTCCTTGATGAATTTTTGTTCTATAATTGGTGGAAAATTTACAACCATAAATTATTATTATTTTTTGCCTGTTGTTTTTATTCTCCCTTTGTGGGATTCTGATTAAATATATATTATTGTATCTGCCAAATCTTTTAACTTCCTACTATGTTTTCCATTTCATTGTCTGTTTAATATATATTTTGAGTAATTTCCTTAATTATTTCTCCAGTTTCAGTAATTCTCTCTTCAACTGCATCTAATCTATTGCTTTTGAGATTCTATTTTCTTTATGTTCAACAGTGCTTTTCATTTGCAAAAAATCTGTCTTTTGTGTTTCAAGTCTCATTTCTGTTTGTTATTTTGTTTCAAGGCTCTCATTGTGACAGCTTGTCTTGCTTTCTTATTTTCATGATTTTATATGTATTTATTTAAATATTTTACATAGTTTGAAAGATATTTTTTGCCTGAAAATTTTAATGCTGAATTTATTTTGATGCTAATGGGTCTGTTTTTCATAGATTTTTATTTTACGAATGCATTTCTGTATTTATGTATGTGGCTGTCTTGCCTAACTACATATTCCGTCAGGGGAAAAAATCTATATATTCATATTTTTATATATAGCTTAGAGTCTGGCATAAGGTAAGTTCCTGAAATATAGTCCTTGAATGAATAAAGGAGTTCCCATTCTTCTCCCTTCTCCCACAACCTTACTTATTTAATCACTGGACAAATTAAGTTTCTAGTTTGTAAACAGTTTTTTCCCCCAAGAAAGTTTCCATTAATTGCACTACTTTCAAAGTCCTTGCACATAGTACAATGTCTCCTTTTTTGTTTCTCTGACAGCCTGGAGTCTTAGGTAACTACTTATATTCCATTGTTTTTTGTTACTTAGTATTCTAGAGAAGTTACACATCAATTATTCTTCTCTTAAAAGCAATCTGTATTGTCTGCTGGAGGTTATTGATTTTTTTTTTCTTTAAATTTGAAGCTATCTTCTAGATATGACTTCTTTTTTACTGTTCTTTTACTAATTTTGTAAGGCACCCAATGATAGCTGTCTATCTACAGATCCTGATCTTAGTTCAACTAATGGTATTTTCTTTCTTGAAAAATGTTTTAGTAAATTGACTTTTTTTTTTTTTTTTTTTTGAGACACCGTTTCACTCTGTTGCCCAGGATGTAGTGCAGTGGCACAATCTCAGCTTACTGCAACCTCTGCCTCCCAGGTTCAAGAAATTCTTCTGCCTCAGCCTCCTGATTAGCTGGGATTACAGGCGCATGCCACCAGGCCTGGCTAATTTTTATATTTTTAGTATAGACAGGGTTTCACCATGTTGGCCAGGCTGGTCTCAAACCCCTGAGTTCAGGCAATCTTCCTGCCTCGGCCTCCCAAAGTGCTGGGATTACAGGCATCAGCCATGGCAATTTTTAATTATATAAGTTTATGGGGGTACAAAGTGATGTTATAACTTATGAATACAATATGAAATATTTAAATCAATCTAGTTAACATATACATCTCTTCAAGTACTTAATTTTTTATGGTGAGAACATTTGGAATTTACTCAGCAGTTTTGAAATGTACAATATTCCCATTATTAACTATATTCACCACATTCCCATAGAACTAAAAAATAAAAATGAAAACATATTTATCCTGTCTGAGATTTCTATGTCTTGTGATCATTATTTCCCCATTCCCCCAACCCCGTCTTTTGTAACCACAATTCTACTCTGCTTCTAATTCAATTGTTTAGATTCCATATGTAAGTGAGGACCTGTGGTATTTGTCTTTCTGTGCCAGGCTTATTTCATTTAGCATAATGTTCTCCACTTCCATCCATGTGGTTGCAAATGACAGTTTCTTTTTTAAAGGTTGATAGTATTCTGTTCTGTGTATGTACTGCATCTTCTTAAACAATAAATCTGTTGGTGGACACTTACGTTAATCCCATAACTTAGCTATTGTGAATAGTGCTGCAATTACCATGGGACTGAGTGCAGACATCTCTTTGAAAAACTGGTTTTAAATCTTTTGGGTAAATATCCAGAAGTGGGCCGGGTGCGGTGGCTCAAGCCTGTAATCCCAGCACTTTGGGAGTCCGAGACGGGCAGATCACGAGGTCAGGAGATCGAGACCATCCTGGCTAACACGGTGAAACCCTGTCTCTACTAAAAAATACAAAAAACTAGCCAGGCGAGGTGGGGGACGCCTGTAGTCCCAGCTCCTCGGGAGGCTGAGGCAGGAGAATGGCGTGAACCCAGGAGGCGGAGCTTGCAGTGAGCTGAGAGCCGGCCACTGCACTCCAGCCTGGGCGACAGAGCGAGACTCCATCTCAAAAAAAAAATACAAAAAACTAGCCGGGCGAGGTGGCGGGTGCCTGTTGTCCCAGCTAGTTGGGAGGCTGAGGCAGGAGAATGGCATAAACCCGGGAGGCGGAGCTTGTAGTGAGCCAAGATCCGGCCACTGCACTCCAGCCTGGGTGACAGAGCGAGACTCCGTCTCAAAAAAAA